>NC_135803.1:92979222-93068633 GCF_964213995.1 Mustelus asterias | reverse complement strand
TCTTTGGACTGTGGGAGGAAACCGGAGCACCCGAAAAAACCCCACGCAGACACGAGGAGAATGTGCAAACTCCCCACAGACAGTGACCCAAGCCGGGAATCGAACCCAGGTCCCTGGAGCTGTGAAGCAGCAGTGCTAACCACTGTGCTACCGTGCCGCCATCTGGATATAAAACTGAGTGTCAGGTGTCCTGGTCCTCTGGAATCTGACTGTGTACCTGAAGCACTCTTGGAGTGGAATAGAGTTTGTAAATGAAGGGAATCTGGTGAAGGGACACCAGCCTCTGAGGAGTTATTTCACTCCCTAAACTCCTGTAGACAGTCCACTAATTGACCTTTTGATCTACTAAACATCATACCTCTGCCTTCTGGTGTTTTAGGTTCTCCAGTTGCTGTGTTCTCATCATCAATGTCATCTGAAAACTTCATTGACAATGGCACTTTACATTTCACTTGCTCAGTTAGGCCATCTGTGACATTCCAGGAGAGGAAGGGGCTCAGTGTCAAACCTCGGTGGATCCAACTCAGGCTTCAAAACTCTTTGGCCTTTATTGCAAGGGGGAATGAAGTAGTGAAGTCTTGCTGTAACATTCATGACATCTGAAGTATTGTGTACAGTTTTGGTCTTCTGACTTAAAACGGATACTTGCATTGGGAAGTTCAGAGATGGTTCACTAGGCTGATTCCTGGGACGAAAGGGGTTGTCTTCTGAGAGAGGGTTGAAAGGCTGGGCCTATATTGTTTGGATTTCAGAAGAGGTCTTATTAAAATATGTTAGAATCTGAGAGGGCTTGACAGGGAAGCTGCTGAGAGTATGTTTACTCTTGTGGGTGCAGTCAGCACAGAGATGATGGACTGGTGTTTTACTGTGCCATAATCCATGGTTCTATGGAATGTAGAACAAGGGGGCACTGTTTAAAAATAAGGGCCTCCCAGTTAAGATGGAGATCAGTACGGACTTCTCTCAGAGGATTGTCTGTCTTTGGAATTTTCTTCCCAGCGAGCAGCAGATGTTGGGACATTGAATATTTCCAAAGCAGATTTTTGATCAGCAAGGGAGTTCAGGCTGATGGCGGGTTATCGACAGGAATTAAAGTTGAGGCCAAATCCGATCTTATTGAATGGCGGAGCAGGTTCGAGGAACTGAATGGCTACCACTGCTCCTATTACTTACAATCTCACTCTCCCCCACACTCTTTCTTACTCTTGTTACAGGTTGGGGTCTCCACAAATTCTAGCACTTCTCCAGACTTCCTCCCTTTGCACCTTCTCCAGATTGAATACAATGTAGTGTTGCCAACCCCCCAGGATTAGCCTGGAGTCTACAGGAATGGAAGATTAATCTCCAGTACAACTGCTGGGTGCGACCCTGGAAAAAACTCATCAGGACATTAACGGAGAGTGCTTTCTTTAATCATTTTCTTTAACCATTTCTCTTTGAAGGATATAAAAGTCTTGAAAATGGGGAAAAGCAGCTGTTTGGCTGACAGCCAAGCACCATCCAACTGGGTAAAGATAAAAGCAAAATACTGCGGATGCTGGAATCTGAAACAAAAACAGCTCTGACACAGGGTCATCCTGACTCGAAATATTGCTCTGTTCTCTCTCCACGGATGCTGTCAGGCTTGCTGAGATTTTCCAGCATTTTCTGTTTTTGCAATAGGGTAAACAGTCTTGATGTTTTACAGTTGGGGTTTTAGGAAGTCCCAAGATTGGCTGGAGTTTGAGGAAACCTCCAGGAATACATTTAGTCAGAGTTGATAACTTGCAGCTCTGTGACCTTCCCAACATTTCTCCATCATTTGGCTCAATACTGCTGGAAAGGCTTGAGTCCAAACACTGGCTCCATGAATGTGACTATCCCCAGTGACTCTCTCTATCCTGGGAATGTGGGATTGGGGCTCTCTGCCTGTCCTTTGAATATTGCAACCGAAACCCTCTGTTCCCATTCGCTCTGAGACAAACTGAACATTCGGCTCAGGCTTCGGAACTATTGTCTCTATCTTTACGCTCCGGGGGACCCACAACAACAACACACCCGCAGCGCGGCTGCTGATTGGTCAATTGTCTAAACCAATCGAGGATCGGCGGGGCGGAAGGAGAGTGCTGATTGGCGGGACGGAAGGCGAGTGCTGATTGGCGAAGAGGGGAGGGAGGAGAGTGTTGATTGGCGGAGACTGGCGGAGAGTGCTGATTGGCGGGGCGGGGAGGGAGGAGAGTGTTGATTGGCGGAGACTGGCGGAGAGTGCTGATTGGCGGGGCGGGGAGGGAGGAGAGTGTTGATTGGCGGAGACTGGCGGAGTGTGCTGATTGGCGGAGACTGGCGGAGAGTGCTGATTGGCGGGACGGAAGGAGAGTGCTGACTGGCGGAGAGGGGAGGGAGGAGAGTGTTGATTGGCGGAGACTGGCGGAGAGTGCTGATTGGCGGGACGGAAGGAGAGTGCTGATTGGCGGGACGGAAGGAGAGTGCTGATTGGCGGGACGGAAGGAGAGTGCTGATTGGCGGAGAGGGGAGGGAGGAGAGTGTTGATTGGCGGAGACTGACGGAGAGTGCTGATTGGTGGAGAGGGAAGGGAGGAGAGTGTTGATTGGCGGAGACTGGCGGAGAGTGCTGATTGGCGGGGCGGAAGGAGGGTGCTGATTGGCGCGGAGGGACAGTGGGCGGGGCTGCGCGCGGCCCGGTTGCCATGTGGATCCGGAGAGCAGGATGGCGGCGACTGGATCATTCTTCATCCGCAAAAAGAGAGTGGTTGAGGGCCGAGGCCGCAAAAGGAAGGTGAGTGGTCGGGGCAGGAGGGCCTGGTTCATCCGTGTGTCCGAGCGGTGGAAACTCCTCCAGACTGGAGTCAGTCGCCCCTCTGTCCATGCTGGGAATCTAACTTCCTATCTCTTCGCAGGCTGAAGATGGCGAGGGTGAAGTTCACAAGAAGCTCACCACGAAGCTGAATGAAGAGATTTCCAGTGACTCGGAGACAGAAAGGTAACTGAGAGTTCACTGATTCTGCAGCTTTCAACACAATTACATCTCTCTGAGCCAGACTGGAAACCATGCCATGGAGCAGTGGCTTTTGCTACCAAATAAACCTGTTGAACTTTAACCTGATGTTGTTAAACTTCTTACGGAGCAGAGTGAACAGACCCAAGTTACATTGCAGCCTCAGTCTGAGTTTCCCAACACTCCAATCTGCACATGTCTGTTTCCAGGTGCAGTCATGAGGAAAGTTCTGTTCCATGTGGTTGTCGGCTTCCTGTCCTTCACCTCATCTGCAGCCCCCTGTCCATCTACTGCTAGTAAGAAGTTTAACAACACCAGGTTAAAGTCCAACAGGTTTATTTGGTAGCTGCTGCCCATTGCACTGCTACCTCCCAACCCTGTGCCCCCTGTAAAGGGGTGGTCGGGGGAAGGGATGGGGTGGTCGGGGGAAGGGATGGGGTGGTCGGGGGAAGGGATGGGGTGGTCGGGGGAAGGGATGGGGTGGTCGGGGGAAGGGATGGGGTGGTCGGTGGGAGGGGTGGGGTGGTCGGTGGGAGGGGTGGGGGGATGGAGAGAGATGGGGTGGTGGGGTGGAGAGAGGAGGGGAGGGAGGAGGGGGGGGGGCGGACATAGTCATGTCAACCAACAAGTTTAACGATTTGTATGTAAGCGTCATCGGGCTACTGTGAAGTGTACAGTACTGCATGTGATTCCTGTATTTTTCAGTGCTTAATTTTTCACATTGGTATGCTTGCTATTTACAACATAAATATATTACTATCACTATATTGCTGGTTTATAATTGAGTGCAGAATTCTGGGAAATTTGGTGAAAATAACATTGGATCAGGAGCCAATCCTCCAGTTATAACATTGTTCTTGGGGAAATCTGTTCCAAGTTACAACGTTTCGATTGAAGATGCAGTTTTCACTGACCAATTTCCCATGAGTCTGAGCAAAGGACTGCCTGTAATAGACAAGTGGCTCCGCTCAAAAGAATGTGAAGAACAGAGGTTCCTGGGGTATTCTTAATCGTTTGAAGGTGGCTGCACATAGTTAGCAATGCAGATGGGATCATGACCTTATAAATAGAGGTATTGGGTACAGAAACAGACAATTTATGCTGAATCTTTATAAAGCTGGGTTTGGCTACAATTGGAACATTGCACCCAGTTCTGGTCACCACACTTTGGAAAGGATGTCAGGGCCCTTGAGAGGTTGCAGAGATTTACCAGGATGGTTCCAGGGATGCAGGACTATCTACCAGGTTAGGTTGAAGAAACTGGGCTCCTCTCCTTGGAGTAAAGGATGGAAGATTTGATCAAGATGTACAAGAATATAATGGTTTTGGATCAGGTTAACAAGAAAGAATTTCCCATTAGCTGATGGTACAAGGGGTAGGTGACACAAGAGATGCTGGGGGACTGTGAGGAAGAATGTTTTTGCACAGCATGTGATATTGATCTGGAACTCCATGTCCAAGAGGGTGGTCGAAGATGAGACAATCAATTTTAAAGAAAATTGGACTGGCATTTGAATGAAATAAACCTGCAAGATTACACGGAGACTGTGGGGGCAGTGGGACTGGCTGGATCGCTCTGCAGAGATCCAGCATGGACTTAATGGTCTGAATGGCATAAATGACCCTGATGGATATATATATTTAAACATCATATAGGATTCACAGTGCTGCTGCTACACTGTCAGTTGCTACACTGCTGCCTTACAGCGCCAAGACCTGGGTTTGATTCCAGCTTGGATTATTGTCTGTGCAGAGTCTGCACCTTCTCTCCGTGTCTGTGGGTTTCCTCCCACAGTCCGAAAGACGTGCTGGTTAGGTGCATAAACCATGCCAAATTCTCCCACAGTGTACCCGAACAGTTGCCGGAGTGTGGCGACGAGGGGATTTTCACAGTAACTTCATTGCAGTGTTAATGAGTGACTGTGATAAGTTCTAATGGTCGTCACTCCCCTGGTGTTCGGTATGTGTGATTTGTAAGGGAATGGAAGCCCTAGTCTGAATCTAGTGGATGGGAGGAAGAGGATAGAGTAGAATCCCTACAATGCAGAAGGAGGCCATTCGGCCCATCAAGTCTGCACCGACTCTCTGACACCCCCATCCTGTCCCCGTAACCCCACACATTTAATCCCCCTAACTTGTAGATCTTGGGACACTAAGGGACAATTTAACATGGACAATCCACCTAACCTGCATATCTTTGGACTGTGGGAGGAAACCGGAGCACCCAGGGGAAATTCACGCAGACGTAGGCAGAATGTGCAAACTCCACACGGACAGACACCCAAAGCTGGAATTGAACGCGGGTTCCTGGTGCTGTAAGGCAGCAGTGCTAACCACTGCGCCACTCTCTCTAGAGTGGAGGCAAAATACAAATAAACAATTGTAATTATCTCTAAACCAATAACATCATTTCAAATCTACTCGCTTATATTTATGGTGTGACCTGACAGCCTTATGTCAGTGATAGACTGATCTGCTTAATGGCATTGTAGGTTAAACAGGAATTGTTCTGTTCATTGCACCAGTATTTGCAAGCTAAAGTGTAAGCTTCTTCCATAGAACAGTTTACAAAAGCTAATTGTCAGCAGCACTAAGGAGTTGTGCCCGCGTGTGCTTGTGCGTGTGTGTGTATCTTTTTACATAAGGAAAAAGTTTGCTTATTTTTACACTTGCTCTGGAAGTTACTTAAAAGATCACTAACACATTCATACACAAACATTAGGAATAGGGAAAGACAAAAACAATAATTATAAACATGAATCGAAGTAGCCCATATTGGGTACGGACCTGATGTGTTTCGAATTCGAGGTTGTGGAGAAGTCTCTGCAGCTGTGATGGCTTCCACTGGGCTTCCAACCCCATTGCTGTAGGTTTCTTTAACAGGTAGGCTTAGTAGGTGGAATCAGAGTTTGCAGGAAGGAGAGAATGTGCAGGCCAACACTCTTCGCTGTCCAGTTACTTAACAGCCGCTCTCCCTGGGTTGAAGCTCCTTCAAGACGGTTCTCTGGATCTGCCAGTTTCCTGCCCTTTTCACTGCTTTTTGTGGGCAAGGCGAGATGACTGCTATCATGTGACCTATAGAAAATGCCAAGTCGTTTCCCAAATAAGGGAATGCTTATTTGATGCTTCAAACGGTCTTTCTCCCACCTCCGGTTAGTTTTTGTCATGGCCAAGGCACAACTTATATTTGTACAACAAAACTTCATTATCTCCGAGACTCTGGACAAGACCGCAGTGAACCAGAATTAAACTAAAGATTGTCCTTTATTCTCTTGGAAGAGGAGAACCAGTCTGAAATCCTGGAACCATTTGAAACTGTTTTTAAAAAACAAATGACCTTTAAAGTGGTTTCTCTAAAAATTTGTAATGTCATAAGTGCTGACTGTAACTGTGATGTATTATTAAATTTGAAGCCTAATCCTTCCCCCAGTTCTCTGCAATAGGTGCTGACTTATGCAGGTGAATAGTGCCTCCAATGTCCTACTCCAGTTCCTAGTGGTAATGGTGAGCCTTGAAGAGGAGTCCCCGAGACTCTGACTATTCAGGACCTCCACACTTCACCTTGTCCACACCGGGCACTCTCCAACAAGGAACCGGTAGATTGGAGCAGGAACTCTGCCTGATACTTCCTCCCACCCATTTCAAAGGTAGTGAGTCCAAATATAAACCCATTCCCCTCCCCAACCCTTGGCCTGTGCAAAGACCAACTAACTCAGCCACAGTAGGATGGAGCCTTGCACAGTTCACTGCTCGAAGCAGTGGAGTGTGAATTAGAAACTTTTTCTACCACTGTAACCTGAAAATTAAAGACTGTTTCCATTCTCCTCTGACAGTGTTGGACACAATAAGAAAGATGCTGAAGAGTTGGAGATCGAGGAGACGGCACAAGAGAAGAAGCTACGGCTTGCCAAACTCTATCTAGAGCAACTCCGGAGAGAAGGTACAGATAACGGGTTGCTAAAAGGTAGCAGTTAATTACCTCTGTGAGCAATGGGCGGGGGGCTAGGAAATCTTCCTCCATTCATTATCTCTCAGTACATCAAACCATGCTTTACTGGGACTGTCACAACAAGATGGGGAGAGACACAGCCCTGCTTGGTACGGACTGATAAACACTGGCTCCAGATTTAATATGTGTTGAGCTGGGATTGCAAGTTACCCTCAGTGCCTTGTACTGGGGAACTGATGAAAAAATAGCCCCTGTTCTTGCTTCAAGCAGGCACTGGTGCTGTGAAGTGGGTCTGAGTGCTGTTCACAGTACGCCAGTTACTGAGCAAGTGGACTGTACTAGTGAATAGTCTTGGCACTGGAAACTGATGAGTTATTGTTTCCTTGCCTTTGAACAGTCCTGAGATCAGTTGTAATAACTGTGATTGATTTTTATTTTGCAGAAGAGGAGAAGGCAGAAGAAGAGCAGTTCGAGAGTGACCTAATCGGAGGCAGACTCCAGGAGGAAGTGGTAAAAAAAATGCTGTGTTTTTAAAGGGAAAGAAATGAATTGTGTCAGACAGTAACTCCATCCCAATTTCCAGAATCAATATCACTGTGTTTATATTTTCTGTACTTAACCCTTTAGGAAGAAATCTGCCTCTTTTGGCAGCTGTCCATTTGAAACCAGTTGCCCACTGCGCATTGGAATCACAGACAGGAACCTGTCAGGTTACTGTTGCAGCATTGGTTGCAATTCTGGCACTGGATTTGAACCAGCAATACCGTATGTTTACTACACAAGGACCAGTGGAAACTGTGTTCAGAATGGATCTGCTATGTGCAGTGCTACATTGTATAGTGACTGCTGAAGACTTCAAAAAAATGGGCTCAGAGCAGTACCTCTCATGTCAAGAATGACAATTTTTCCATCATTCCTAAGTTTCATCCAGATGGCCTGTTCAGTATTACTGTGCCGGTTGGTTTGCAGTTTTTTGCTGCCCCTCACTCATTACTGGTCGAGGTTTCCTGATTTATTTTGTATTGCACTTTCCCTGTTGGAGGACATATTTTAATCCAGTCTTCGTTGACAGGGCCCTAGAGGTGCGAGAGTGCAGTCTAGGAATTCTTAAAGTTTCTCAACTAATTGTTAACCTCTGGTTTTCTTTCTGGTTGGTTGGTTGATTTTGAAACTAATAATGTAGCCTCAGCAGCGTTTTTGATTTTTGTTCTCTCTTTGCAGCTTGAACAGAAAGGAAAACTTAAACGACTTCTTGCCAAAGATGTGAGTATAAATTTAAAGACCTTTGGGTAGATTTCCCTCCCATCACTGATCTGAGCATGAAGTTCAGGCTATAAAGCAGCAAAACTTTTACTTTGCTGAAGCCTTTTTGCAACACATTTGTCTCATGTAAATTTCAGTTTCTGCAAGTAGACTGTGTCACTTTCAAATTTAAACCTGGATCTTTTACTCTCATGCTGGACCAACATATTCCTGGTCTAACAGTTAAACATAATCATGATAAATTGTATACTAGACAAAATGTTATGATCTCAGTGTAGAGACTGTTGACTTCAAATTCCCAATTATCTCTATTTCTACCTGAAAGAATTACACAAGATTTCATATTTCAAACAAAAATTTAACTACAAGAGTTAAAGTATTAATTTAACATATTTTGTAAACATCTACTTTAATTCTGAAAAGCTCAACGTGACTCTCCCAGTTCTCCTTTTATTTCCACCCAAGAGTTCCATTATACTTTACAGGATCTAGAGGCTTCCTTCTCCTGGTACCAAACCAAGATGTACCACAGCCTTCAGGAATTCACTTTGATTCTCCCTGTTATTTCTCCTATTTCCCAAGGTATGAGATTTCTTGGGGTCCTTCCACTATCCAGCATGGTGAGCTCTCCAACAGAACTCACGATTGTGGACTCCCCAATCCAAGCATGGGCTTCACTGCATTCCTTAGTGACTCCAAATGGGAAAATCCCTTGATTTTTGGTAACTCTCTGCTACAGGTTCTAGTTGCTTTACAGCCCATGGCAGATTCTCTACCTGTCTCGGAATTACCCCCTCGCCAACTTGTCTGTTTCTGTGAACAATCGCCCAGCTAAAAAAAAATACTTTCCTGCAATCTATCCCCACAGCAATGTAGCATATCTGGGCTGTTCGAAGTAAAGACTTACTAATTCTCTTCATTTCCAATCTGTCTTTGTTCTGGGAAACCTTATGAATAATTAAACCCCTTATTGAGACAGATGCAGCCTCTATCAAGAAACTGGAGAGAGGTAGTCCATTGTTTAGTTTCCACTACTTCCCACTATGACTTTATAAAATAAACCTAGGCCATCCTGCGATTTGCAGTTACGTTAGTTTTGTTTACCAGCTTCTCAAACCAGGTGTTTTCATTATCTTCCATTAAAAAATTTTAATTCCCAAACTAAAAGCGGCACTCCTAAAATGTATTAATCATAAAATTACATATTTGTAACATTAAGTTGCTCATTGCATCAATTTCCAGTTTCAAAGACTGAAGATTCTCCTAGCTAAACCATTTCATACAGGCTAAGCTACTATTATCAGATTTGTTATAAATGAAATTATTCACAGGAGCAGAAATCTAAAGAAAATGCTATACAGTTCAATTGATTGTTGCAATTTCTGCAAATGGGATGACAGGAGTTTATTGTTTACCCCATTGCTTCCGGCAATTCCGTTCCAAAAAAAATCAGCCTAACCAAGTGTACATTTTCACAATGGAACAATGTCTTATAATTGCTGTCTTTTGTTTAGCTTTCTGCATCTTCCCTAGGCTATTTTGCCATATGATAATTGTTGGCTGTAGATAATATTATAACCAAATTGCTAGACTTCAAAGAAAATTTGTTTGATAACTTGTGAACAATAGCCTGATCTGTTTCTTACATAGCAAAGATACAGCCTCTATTTTTGAATCCAGCTATTTGAAGTAAAGATTGTGATATGCACTCGGCGGCCAGGATGGAAAATCTCTTTTCAGTCACACTGAATATTGAACTACTGGTTTCTCATCAGTGTTTTATTTTGTTGGTGTAAGTGCTGACTCACTGGGCTTCAGTTCTGGTTCTGTAGACCAGGGTAATTCTTGCTATGTGGTGAGGTGTGCACCGTGTCCCTCACTAATGCTCATTGTTGGTGTATGGGGAGTATTTATTTTCACCTCCGCCCCTCCACCAGCCCCAGAGCTATAGACTGCTTTGCTTCAAGGGGTTAAGGCATTGATGAGTAAATTTGTCAAACTACTTGTGACGCTGGCTTATGCTGTCAACCCTGCTTGTTCAAAATTGACAGCCCCTTCCAAAGGGAGTGGTAGTGACGTACGACTAATAATGCAGAAAACAGCTGAGCTCAGCTATAGTGAGCTGCAAAAAATCCATTCGGTACCTGATACTGCCGTGACTTGTAGCAGGTGTAGGTTTGTGTGTCTCTCCCCTACTGACCTCTTAAAATTGCCTAAGCATCTGTAAAGCTTAAGCCATGATTTTGCTAGAATATTTGCCACTCGCCTGATGCACCTGCATGAAGCTTGACCCTGTCCAAGGCACGTGATCGGTTCCCTGTCACTGGATTTCTGAATTCACCAAAACCCTCCTCCCTTTCGTTGCAAATGCACTGTGTACCATCTACCGCTCTGTCAGCTCTCGCACACAGGAAAAGAGCAGTCATGTCTTGGGAGCTCCATCACCTACAATTTCCCCTCCAGCTCACACACCATCCTCTCTGGGCTGTGCGTCATTGTGATGGAGTGAATATGCTGGATCTCCTTATCTAACACCATTGTTCCATCACCACATGAGTTACTGTGGTTTGAGGAGAAGATCCATCACTGGGTGACTAAGGATGGACAGTAAATATGACCAATAAACAACACCCAGATCTTAAAAATAAACGTTAAAACCTGCTGTCCTCCCTCTGATTTCTGAAACGTTACAGTTGCTGCTTTTTCACTGTAACGGAATGTGTCTCTGTTTACCCCACTCATTGTACTTTGAAAGTGACAATAACTTTATTTTCTTTCAGTATGTCTCTCCTGATATATCTGAGATTCGCCTGCTGCGAGGTCATCAGCTTCCAGTTACGTGTCTGGTTGTGTCCCCTGATGATAAATACATTTTTTCAGCCTCTAAAGATTGTTCCATCATTAAGTGTAAGTTTCTGCAGCCTGACTGTAGGTGTGTGTGTGAGCAGCTGAGCCTGGCTGCTGAGGGAATGTTGGTAGGCTGTGATCTGACCACAGTTTCACCTGGGTTTTGTTGCTGCCTGTATCCAGATTTACCGTGTTTAAAGGGCTGTGCTTCTCTCCCATGTTTCTAGGGGACGTTAGCTGTGGGAAAAAGCTTCACACGATCCACAGAGGACACAAGGGCACTGGAGATCGACATCTGGGACACATCTTCTCCATGGCAATCTCATCAGATGGCAAATACCTGGTGAGCGGCTCCATCTCCTGTACCATCTCTGTTGCTGCTTTGTCAAACTCCTCTTTCTGAGAGCTTGGTGCTCTAGCCGCGTCAGGAAGAAAGAAAAGCATTTGCATTTCTGTAATGCCCTTCATGATCTTGGTACATCCCAGAACATTCTTCAGCCAATTAACTACCTGATCACCTGTAGTCACTGTTGTAATGTAGGAAATGCACAGGCAGTTTATGCAGGTGTTGGTTCAAGAAACAGCAAATTGCAAGATAATCTTATATTAAGTGCTGTTGGATGTGGGATAATTGATGTTGAGGACGCTGGAGATAATTCTGCTCCTTTTAGAAATGATTTGTATGTGCACTTGAGAGGGTGGGCAGGTTTAACATCTTATCTGAAAGGTAGCACCTCCAATAGTGCACCATTCCCTCAGTACTGCACTAGTGTGTCAGCCTGAGTTGTGTGCTCAAGTTTCTGGAGTAGGACGCAAAACCCACAACCATCTACCACTGAATCATGCGCGATGTCCCTCATTAGGTACAGAATAGGTTAGAATGGAACAGCTTCTGCTGTGTTTCAACAGCATTCTCAAGCTCCTAATTGATGAGGATGTCCCCTACTGCACAAATATTACTTGCTGTTACCTGCACCAGTTATCCTGTGGTCATTTGAAGTAATCCATTCAGTGCTAAGTTCTTACCCACTAGAATTGATTGAGGTGGTTAGTTCACTTCTTCAATAGATCTGAAATGTCAGTTCCTGGACGTTGTCTGTGTGGTGACTACCATTGAGTTATACAACCAGAGTGGATAGGATTTGTCTTGCTCCCATTGTGACTTACTGGATGAGGTTTTAAGCACATGATACAGTTATGTGACTGGTACTATAATCTGGTAGGTAGTGTAGCTGTGACAGTATACTGTGTGTGCAGTGCCAGATCTAACTACCTTTTCTTGTAGGCTACAGGAGACCGAAACAAGCTAATCTTGATCTGGAATCCTGCCACATGCCAACATCTTTACACATTCAAAGGACATAAAGATGCAGTATCGGTGAGTGAGCTCAGGCTATGGAGGGGGTGGAGTTGGGAGATGATTGCATTTTTGTGGAAGAGACTAAACTCTTTAAGGAGTTAAATAGAATCCTAGAACGATGCTCTTTAAACAAGTTATCCTAATTCGTCCTGTTCTGCTTATTCCTGCTAGCCCTGCAAGTTTTTCCACTTAGATTTTATCCAATTCCCTTATTGAGTTTTTATTGAGTCTCCTTCCATTACCATTTCAGGAAGTACTTTCCAGATCACAACAACACGCTGTGTTTTAAAAAAATGTTCCTCATGTCACCGCAGCTTTTGTTGGTAATGATCTTCTATCCTTGTCCTCTGCTAAATAACTCCCCAACACCAGGAACAGTTTTTCTGATCAAAATTCTTCAAGGTTTCACATACCTCAAATTCCCACCTAAACCTCTCTGCTCTCAGAACAGCTCTAGCTTCTACAGCCCCTCCACATAACTAAGTCCCTTCATTGCTGGTACTGTGCTATCGGCAATCTTTCCAATGTCTTTGACCTTAAAGGTGTGGCACCCAGAATGTTCCAGGAGGTACTGAACCAATAATTTTCAAAGGTTTAACGTAGCTTCCTCACTTTTGAATTCAATTGCGTCTGTATTAATCTTAGAATTCCTGTGCCTTTTTACCATTCCTCGCTACTTGTCCTGACTCTCAAAGAGCAAGTAGATGAACCATCTTGGCCACCTCAGTCTTTAGCCAATTCTCTTCATTCCATGTAATGTCAACAAAGAGCTGAAGACACTGGATACTGCAAAGGCTGTGGGCCCTGACAATATGGGCGACATGGTGGCACAGTGGTTAGCATTGCTGTCTCATAGCTCAAGGGAGCCAAGTTCAATTCTGGCCTTGGGGACTGTCTGTGTAGAGTTTGTGTGTTTTTCCCATGTCTCTGTGGGCTTTCTCCAGGTGCTCCGGTCTCCTCTCACAGTCCAAAGATGTGCACGTTAGGTGGATTGGCCATGGTAAATTGCACCTTAGTGTCCCAAGATGTGTAGGTTAGGGGGATTAGCCATTGTAAATGTGTGGAGTTATAGGGATAGGGTGGGGAAGAGGGCCCGGTAAGATACTCTGTCAGAGTCAGTGCAGAATTGATGGGCCAAATGGTCTCTTCTGCACTGTAGGGATTCTGTGAATATTCCGATAATAGTACTGAAGTCTTGTGCTCCAAACTTTGTTGTACCCCGAGCCAAGCTGTTTGAGTACAGCTACAACCCTGGCAGTGTGACAAATTGCTCAGCTATGTCCTGTACACAAAGCAGGACAAATCCAACCCAGCCAATTCCCGCCCAATCTGTCTACTCTCGACCATCAGTAAAGTGATGGAAGGGGTCATCGACAGTGCTATTTAAGCAGCACCTGCTCAGCAATAACCTGCTCAGTGACGCCCAGTTTGGGTTTCACCAGGGTCATTCAGCTCCTGACCTCATTACAGCCTTGGTTCAACATGGACAAAAGAGCTGAACTCCAGAGGTCAGATGAGAGTGACAAGCCTTGACATCAAGGCAGAATTTGACCGAGTGTGGCATCAAGGAGCCCTAGCAAAACTGGAACCGATGGGAATCAGGGTGAAACCTCTCCGCTGATTGGAGTCATACCTGCACAAAGGAAGATGGTTTGGTGGTTGGAGGTCAATCATCTCAGCTCCAGGACATCACTGCAGGAGTTCCTCAGGGTCGTGTTCTAGGCCCAACCATCTTCACCTGCTTCATCCATGACCTCCCTTCCACCATCAGGTTAGAAGTGGGGATTTTCGCACAATGTTCAACACCACTTGCTACATCTCAGATACTGAAGCTGTTCATGTCCAAATGCAGCAAGGCCAATATCCAGGCTTGTGCTGACAAGTGGCAAGTAACATTCGTGCCACACAAGTGCCAGACAATGCCCATCTCTAACAAGAGAAGATCTAACTATCACCTCATGATATTCAATGGCATTGCCATTGTTGAATTCCTCGCTATCAACACCTTGGAGGTTACCATTGACCAGAAGCTGAACTGGGCTAGTTTTATAAATATTGTGGCTGGGAGGACAGGTCAAAGGCTAGGAATTGTGTAATGAGTAACTCACTTCCTGACTCCCCAACGCCTGTCCACTATCTACAAAGCGTGAGTCAGGAATGTAATGGAATACTCTCCACTTGCCTGAACTCCAACAACATTCAAGAAACTCAACATCATCCAGGAGAAAGGAGCCCGCTTGATTGGCACCCATTCCACACGCATTCAATCACCACCACCGATGCACACTGGCAGCCATGTGTACCATCTACAAGATGCACCGCAGTAATTCAGCAAGATTCCTTAGGCAGCACCTTCCAAACCCACGAGGGCGAGAGCAGCAGATACCTGGGAACGCCATCACCTGGAAGTTCCCCTCCAGGTCACTCCCCATCCTGATTTGGAAGTATATCACTATTCCTTCATTGTCACTGGGTCAAAATCCTCCAATTCCCTTCCTAACAGCACTGTGGGTGTATCTACATCACAGGGACTTCACCACCTCCTGAAGAGCAATTAGGGTTGGGCAACAAATGCTGGCCTAGCCAGCAACATCCACAAGCCATGAATTAATTTTAAAAAACATACAAATTAGGAGCAGGATAGGCCATTTGGCTCCTCAAACCTGCTCTGCTGTTCAGTATGATCATGACTAACCTGATTGTGGCCTCAACTCCACATTCTGCTTACCCCTGATAACCTTTGACTCTCTTTTTAGCCAAGAATCCATCTACCTCTGCATTAAAATGTTCAATGACCCTGTCTCCACCGCGCTCTGCGGAACACCCTCTGTGAGACACAAACAAATTTTCATCTCCATCTTAAATGGGAGACCCCTTATTTTTAAACCGTGTCCCCCAAGTTCTACTCTCTCCCACAAGGAGAAACATCCTCTCAGGATCTTGTGTGTTTCAATATGATCACCTCTCATTCTCCTAAACTCCAATGGACACAGTCCCAACCTGTCCAACCTTTCCTTGTAAGACAACCCCCCACACCCAGCCTAGGTAAGGTTTAAAGTTTGTTTATTAGTGTCTCAACTAGGCTTGCATTAACCCCGCACTGAAGTACTGTGAAAATACCCTACTCGCCACACTCAGGTGCCTGTTCGGGTACACTGAGGGAGAAGGTTTTAGTGGAGTGAGCCTTCCCTGAACTGTTTCTAATGCATTTATATCATTTCTCAAGTAAGGAGATCAAAATTGTACACAGTATTCCAGATGTGATCTCACCCTGTTCTCGCCCTGTTCAACTACGGTAAAACATTTCTACTTTTATATTCCATTCCTCTTTTAATAAACGCCAACATTCCATTTGCCTTCCTAATCACTTGCTGTACCTGCATAGTTACTTTTCCTGATTCATGTATCAGGACACTCCGATCCCTCTGTACCACTGAGTTCTGCAATATGTCTCCATTTAATATAATGCTTTTCAATTCTTCTTGCCCAAGTGTACAAGATTTTTTTACATATACCTGAAGGTCACTTTGCTCTGTTAAAATCATATCATTTAGCTTTTGGTGCCTCATTCATCCTGCCAAAATGTATCACTTCACACTTCTTGGTTAAAGTACATCTACCTTGAGTCTGCCAGCTTCACCAGCCAGTGTATGTCCTCCTGAAATCTCTTACTATTGTCTTCATTTACTACATTTCCGAGTTTCATTTCATTTCAGATTTTGAAATTATGCCCTGTCTGCCCAAGTCCAAATACAGAAAGAGCAATGTTATGGCAATAGTCCCAAGTTAAAGCCCTGGGTAATTACGGGGAAATGACCTTGTTACGGGGAAACTCGTGTCAAGTTTTGTTACCGGTTATTCTTGGCGATTCTGAATCGAATAACAGGCGGGTTGTTGGTGGCAAGACTGGAGAAGGAAGCACCCGGCTTTCATGACTCATCAAGTTGTGAAGCTGGCAGTTCTGGTCAGGAGAGCAGCTTCCAAATATGTTTGATGATGGAGGGCGCTCTCAGAGTCGCTGCACAGGCTGCTGAACGTTGAAATGGGAATCTTGTCACCTGCGTTTTGAGTCCTGAAATGGTGTTCAGTTGCCCTCTGGTGGCAGAGAAGAATAATAACATCACAGGAACTATACTGTCCAGATAGAACAGCAGCAATATATCTTGGTGCTGTGGTTTGTCTGTGTTTTCTTTTGGTGCACGTTCTGATAGTTGAGCCACTACCACTGATGTTGCGATCTCTTGTTACTTTTGACTGTGTGTTACCTTGCATAGAACACAGCCCCAACAAATAAACTGACACACTTGCATTGTATTTGGCAGGTCAGACACAAGGAGGAGCAGTGAAATTGTAAAATATCCAGTGACATTGCCATGGTGATCATAGAATCCCTCCCTACAGTGCAAAAGGAGGTCATTCAGCCCATCGAGTCTGCACCAACCACAATCCTACCCAGGCCCTATTCCCCGTAACCTCACATTTACCCTGCTAATCCACCTGACATTAGGGGCAATTTTATCATGGCCAATCAACCTAACCCGCACATCTTTGGGCTGTGGGAGGAAACCGGAGCACCCGGAGGAAACCCACGCAGACACTGGGATAATGTGCAAACTCCACGCAGTCACCTGGGTGCCTGGTGCTGTGAGGCAGCAGTGCTAACCATTGTGTTACGTGCCGCCCCTAAATGATGTGGATGGGTTTTTGGGGTGAGAGGACGAATGATCAGAGAAGATCAAAAAACACATGAATCCATCACTTTGTGAGGAATTATCTTTGGTACAAAAAATCTTAAAGGTAGACACTTTAAAGGGGGAAGGGCGAGGAGGTGAGAAACTACATTGAGTACTTTAGACTTTAACGAGGGAAAGGAGAGGAGGCCACGCCACAATTTTAATAGAAATTTGTCTTCAGAAAAAGTTCAAAACCTGTGATTTTTTTTTTTAATGTGGAGATGCCGGCGTTGGACTGGGGTAAACACAGTAAGAAGTTTAACAACACCAGGTTAAAGTCCAACAGGTTTATTTGGTAGCAAAAGCCACACAAGCTTTCGAGGCTCTAAGCCCCTTCAGGTGTGTGGGAATTCTGTTCACAAACAGAACTTATAAAGACACAGACTCAATTTACATGAATAATGGTTGGAATGCGAATACTTACAACTAATCCAGTCTTTAAGAAACAAAACAATGGGAGTGGAGAGAGCATCAAGACAGGCTAAAAAGATGTGTATTGTCTCCAGACAAGACAGCCAGTGAAACTCTGCAGGTCCACACAACTGTGGGAGTTACAAATAGTGTGACATGAACCCAATATCCCGGTTGAGGCCGTCCTTGTGTGTGCGGAACTTGGCTATCAGTTTCTGCTCAGCGACTCTGCGCTGTCGTGTGTCGCGAAGGCCGCCTTGGAGAACGCTTACCCGAATATCAGAGGCCGAATGCCCGTGACCGCTGAAGTGTTCCCCAACAGGAAGAGAACAGTCTTGCCTGTTGAATGAACACCGAGCGACACACGACAGCGCAGAGTCGCTGAGCAGAAACTGATAGCCAAGTTCCGCACACACAAGGACGGCCTCAACCGGGATATTGGGTTCATGTCACACTATCTGTAACCCCCACAGTTGCGTGGACCTGCAGAGTTTCACTGGCTGTCTTGTCTGGAGACAATACACATCTTTTTAGCCTGTCTTGATGCTCTCTCCACTCCCATTGTTTTGTTTCTTAAAGACTGGATTAGTTGTAAGTATTCGCATTCCAACCATTATTCATGTAAATTGAGTCTGTGTCTTTATAAGTTCTGTTTGTGAACAGAATTCCCACTCACCTGAAGAAGGGGCTTAGAGCCTCGAAAGCTTGTGTGGCTTTTGCTACCAAATAAACCTGTTGGACTTTAACCTGGTGTTGTTAAACTTCTTACTATTTTTTTTAAAGCAGAGGGAGGCCTTCGTTGGTTAAAATAGCTTCACGCCTGTAGCTTTCTGTACTTCCAACTCATTGCAGGTCATCTTCTAAATGCTGTGTCCCTCCCTCAGGGCCTGTCCTTTCGGAAAGGCACACATCAGTTATATAGTGCCTCACATGACCGCTCAGTGAAGGTGTGGAATGTCGACCAGAACGCCTATGTTGAAACTCTGTGAGTATTGCAGCCTTCCTGTGGAAGTCTCCGCCTAACATGCACTGATTTATCATCAGGCTGGGGTTGTTAGATTCCAGTTCTGATCAACAACTATTCAACCTATTACTTTATTAGTTTAAAAATCTGTGCAAACTTAATTAGACACAACATTAATAGACAATTAGGAAGAGCTGATCAGATCTATTCTACTACAAGTCACCTTCTCGTACATCAGGCACCCAGCTGGGTTTGGATACTTCTCCCAAAGTGACATTTTTCAGGAACCTTTCCCCTTTTTATACTAATTTCAATCCTCGTGCTTGAAACTTTTACAGTTCACTCTTCAAATTTCAGCTTGTGGACCTTGGGGGTCAAGGCTAAACTTACTGGTTGTTTCATGACCCATAGGCTATTAAGCAGATTGCTGAGAATAAACATTTCTCGAGCTTTGTCCTCCCCAATATCCTCATCAAGGTATGGGTCAGGTATATTTCATCACACGCATCTCTGCTGGGGTACCTTCCTGTTTATTAGTAAAGTACAGAACTTCTATTTCTTGTTTGTTATCTTTGATATGTTAATCCTGTGTCAAGGATTTCAGAATGATCCACTTAATCCACTCACTCTTGCATTGTATCTGCTCCACCACTCTGCCTTGGTTTCAGTAAAAGAGCACACAAGTGAAGATATGTACTGTACCAGGGATACAGGATTCTGGGGTCACCAAAGCTTCTAGTTCCGTTTTTCTCTTTCTCACAGGCAGTTTTGCGAAGTGCAGATGGACCATGCCCTGACTGCCCCGCTCCAGACACGCCGTCTCCCTGACTGCCCCGCTCCAGGCACGCTGTCTCCCTGACTGCCCCGCTCCAGGCACGCCGTCTCCCTGACTGCCCCGCTCCAGGCACGCCGTCTCCCTGACTGCCCCGCTCCAGGCACGCCGTCTCCCTGACTGCCCCGCTCCAGGCTCGCCGTCTCCCTGACTGCCCCGCTCCAGGCACGCCGTCTCCCTGACTGCCCCGCTCCAGACACGCCGTCTCCCTGACTGCCCCGCTCCAGGCACGCCGTCTCCCTGACTGCCCCGCTCCAGACACGCAGTCTCCCTGACTGCCCCGCTCCAGGCACGCCGTCTCCCTGACTGCCCCGCTCCAGGCACGCCGTCTCCCTGACTGCCCCGCTCCAGGCACGCCGTCTCCCTGACTGCCCCGCTCCAGGCACGCCGTCTCCCTGACTGCCCCGCTCCAGACACGCCGTCTCCCTGACTGCCCCGCTCCAGGCACGCCGTCTCCCTGACTGCCCCGCTCCAGGCACGCCGTCTCCCTGACTGCCCCGCTCCAGACACGCCATCTCCCTGACTGCCCCGCTCCAGGCACGCCGTCTCCCTGACTGCCCCGCTCCGGGCACGCCGTCTCCCTGACTGCCCCGCTCCGGGCACGCCGTCTCCCTGACTGCCCCGCTCCGGGCACGCCGTCTCCCTGACTGCCCCGCTCCGGGCACGCCGTCTCCCTGACTGCCCCGCTCCGGGCACGCCGTCTCCCTGACTGCCCCGCTCCCAGCCCACGTGCTGTTGTTTGAACGTTATGACTTTGTTTCATGGGTCATTCAACTTACGGACCAATGTTGGGCGTTGCTGCCAGTGGAGGAACCTCTGCTGGTTAGGTCCTCAATACCTTCCTCAGCAAACGCCATTTATCTTGCAGACCACCAACTGTAGTGTAAATACACCATAAGTCAGCTTCAGTAAAACGCTGCGTACATCTGAAGTCCTGGGAAAGATGTTAGAATAGGATGTGATCTGGCAAGTTTCAATTTAAACACTGAGGACGCAGGAAGGAGGGATTCCTGTAAAGAAAGAGAGAATAGTGCCTTTTACAATCTCCAGACATTCCAAAGCCCTTTGCAGACAATGAAGTACATTTTTAGCATAGTCATTGTTGTAATGCAGGAAGCATGGCAGATAATAGGCACACAATTAACTCCCAGAAACCATAATGAAACAACAGAGCAGACAGTCTGCTTTCAATGAAGAACAAGTATTTGCCCGGACCTGAGCTTCCCTGCTGTTCCAATAACTCCCAGATATCATTCTGTTCACCTCTGAAGTTAAACGGGGTCTTGATTTAGCCCCTCATTCAGAGTATGGCACCTCTAACAATGCAGCACTCCCTCAGTACTGCACTGAAGTGTCAGCCTTAATTTTGTGTTGCGTCGCTGGAGTGGATTTTGAACCCGTGACCTGCTGATTCGGGTGAGTCGGGCAGTTTATGTGAATTGGTGCCTGGTGCTGTCCTCGATTTAACTTGCCTCCAATTTAAACAGGTTCGGTCACCAAGATGCCATCACAGGATTAGACAGCCTCAGTCGAGAACGTTGTGTCACAGCTGGGGGGAGAGACCGGACTGTCCGTGTTTGGAAGATTGTTGAAGAAGCGCAGCTTGTATTTCACGGTCATGAGTGAGTAGTGACATTGTACATGTGGTCATGTGAGTTGTGAGCTTGTGGGGTTGGCCATCGGGAGGGCGGGGGGGTGCTTGGTGCCAGTGACTGACTGCCAAGCAGCTTGGGCTGTGGGAGAGGAGTTGCAGTTGCTGCTCTGAACTCAGCCTGAGTGCACTCAGATGAAACGGAGGAAGCGTCAGCCATATACTTTTGCTCTTTGAGAGCACGGAGAATGTGATTTTTCTTTTTGTCCCAACACCGCACTAATATTACAGTGCAACTCCTGTATTGTAAAGAAGAGCAGTGTGATATAATGAGACCTCACTTCTGTGCAAAACTGAAGGATCAGTCAGTCGATAAATTCAGATGTATATGTCTGCAGCAGAATTGGAGAAATGTACCAAGTTTTATTCCAGTGCTAACTTTCTAATTATAGTTTAGTTCAGTGCCTTGCTCATTATAATCTTACTTTCTGGTTCATACTCCCTTGGCTTCCATTCTCACATTTACAAGTTCTCGATACAGAATGTTCATCAGTTTCACACCTGCTGGCTCTCCAAGCACTCTGGTGTAATGTGAAAATTCTCTGCTTTGCACCTGTCATTTAGATTAACACTGCATTGGCCATCAGCTGACAGCTCCCACCTTGCTGTCAGATAAATAAACACGCCAATTCCGCCTCCTAACCCAAGCTCTGGTGCCCAATTCTGGAGGTCAGTTCAGATTGCCCGGTTATCTGCGAGAAGGTCAGAAAACACAATTACAAAATTGTGACCTTCAGATAACCCTATTGTGTCTCCTTTCTGCCCAGTAACTGTAGTGATTTTGTTCAGCCAAACACTCGGCTTCATCTTAACTTGCTTTAAAATGGAGTAGTTGCTGGAAGTTACATTGCCTCTGTCTTTGTTCTCCTTGGAGACAAGAAGATTGAGAGAGATTTGATCGGGCTGTTCAAAATCTTATGTTGTATAGTCTGAGGGAGATAGAGAGAATCTCTTGGTGGAAGGATCGAGAACGAGACTTAAAGTAATTGGCAAAGGAAGCAATGGTGACATGAGAAAAAAACTTCTTCACGCAGCGAGTGGTTAGATAAAGGACATTATTAAATTTGAAAGAGTGCAGGTAAGATTTACTAGGATGCTATTGAGACTTGATGGTTTGAGTTATAAGGAGAGGCTGGATAGACTGGGACTTTTTTCTCTGGAGCGCAGGAAGCTGAGGGGTGATCTTATAGAAGTCTATAAAATAATGAGGGGCAAAGGTCAGCTAGATAGTCAATATCTTTTCCCCAAAGATAGGGGAGTCTAAAACTAGAGGGCATAGGTTTAAGGTGAGAGGGGAGAGATACAAAAGGGTCCAGAGAGGCAGATTTTACACATGGGGTGGTGAGAGAAGCTGCCAGAGGTAGTAGTAGAGGTGGGTACAAATTTGTCGTCTTAAAATGTGTTTAGACAGTTACATGGGTGAGATGGGTGTAGAGGGATATGGGCCAAACACGGGCAATTGGCACTAACTTAGGGGTTAAAAAGAGGGACAGCATGGACAAGTTGGGCCGAAGGGACTGTTTCCATGCTGTAAACCTCTATGACTCTTAGAGTGTGGTGGAGGTGGATTTAATCAAAGTATTTCAGAGGGAATTAGATTATTATCTGAATGTTGAGGATTACAGGGAGAAGCCAGGGAATGGAGAATTCCTCTTTCGGTGAGTTGACATCACTCAATGGACCGAATGGCTTCAATTCTGTGGTCATTTGGTGGCTTTATTTGAATGCAATACTCTGGGGGGTCACAGCCTGATGCAATTATTGTGCACTCACTGTCTGAATTAACATCAACACATACAATCAAGCTGAGGATGCTTCAGTATCTACAATCTGTTAATTCAGCCCCACTTATGAGCTCTGTAACCATGCCAACCCAATGCTGCCAATCCTGTCCCAGACATTTGATTCTACTTCTTACAGCCCCCTGACTGAGTCTCCCCTGCAAACATTGAATTTTCCTGGGTAAGATTCATGTTAGTGAATCAGTGCCAGGTGGCTGCTTAACTCTGGGGTACATCACCACTGTTCAGGGTGTTGCTCCATATACTTTCAAGCTGTTACTCTATATACCCACTTTTGTCAGCCGGGTGATGCTGCAGGTATAAAGCTGTAACAGGCTTTTGGTACTGAATGGGTTAATCATATCCACAGTTTATATGACAATCTGTTGATTGTTTCCAGGCATCACACTCATGGTGCAGACTGGATTGCTATTATCAAGTGAATCCTGCAGCTAAAGAAAACCAGGGAATCTAACCTTAAACAGCAACAAAGCAGGGATCGTTGTTTAAAAGGGGAGAGTCAGGCAGCTGGAGCCACAAATTGTGGCTCACTGCTTTTAAACAGCTGTGCCTGTTTCTTTCTGTTATCTCTTGAGTTTTGAAATTACTTTCAATTGATTGGTTGGGAACATGGGAATTGAAGGACAAAATCAGAACAAGGTCCACCTAGTTCACCCTCTACCATCTCCAGTTTTGTGTGATGCAATGACCTTGGAGTTGTTGGCTAATCATTACAATTTAACACTAACAGTTGTTCTGCAGCTGACCCAGAACTGAGGTGAGAGAAATATCAGTGGTTGAAAATGTTTGAACTCGTGGGTTCTGTTATCTTTAAATACTATTTCCAATTTTCACCCAAATGGCTCATATACTGTATCCAAATATAGTACTTCTGAAAGAGATATATGAATAAGGGGTAAAACTCTTGGGAGTGCAGGAACAGAGGGACTTGCGTGTGTATAAGTCCACGGGTCATTGAAGGTGGCAGGGTGGGTGGTGAGAGCAGTTAATAAAGCTGATGGTATCCCGGTCTTTATTAATAGCAACATCAAGGAGGTTATTCTGAACTTATACAAGACACGAGATAGATCTCAGTTGGAATATTGTGTACAGTTCTGGGTGCCACACTGTGGAAAGGATGTGAAGTATGGGAGAGAGTGCGCAAGAGGTTTACAAGAATAGTTTCAAGGATGAGAAACTTCAGTTATGAGGATAGATTGGAGAGGCTGGGACTGTTCTCCTTGGAGATGAGAAGTCTAAGAGAAGATTTGATAGAGATGTTCAAAATCATGAGGGGGCTGGACAGAGTAGGTAGGGCAAACTGTTCCTGTTCATAAAATGCTGAGTGAGAGGGCACAGATTTAAAGTGATTGGTAAAAGAAGCGAATGTGACCTGAGAAAAAGCTTTTCACGCACTGAGTGGTTTGGTTCTGCAATTCACTGCCTGGAGGGATGGTGGAGGCAGCTTCAATTGAAGCATTCAAGAGAATATTAGATGTTTCTATTCAAATAATCAATGTGCAGGGCTATGGAGAAGAGGCAGGGGAATGGCACTAAATCATATTTGTTTGGAGAGCCAGTGCAGATATGATGGGCCAAATGGTCACCTCCTGCACTGTAATAATTCTGTGAATCTGAATGTATCAATGGTCCCACCATTTCCTGGGCGAGCCTGATTTCCTGACTGAAATGTCTCTGTAGATGTGTTTTTGGGTTGATTCTGTTTAAGTGTGGGCCATGTTCTCTGGCTGTTATTCTGAACAAGAGCAAATTGTTGCTCATTGTCTCCATTCTCTAGTTCCTTCAGAACTTTCAACAACAGTTCACACCACATCAGCTCTCCAGTGAACACTCAGCCCTGCCCGTGTACCTCTCCTCCACTGAACACTCAGCTCTGCCCGTGTACCTCTCCTCCACTGAACACGCGGCCCTGCCCGTGTACCCCTCCTCCACTGAACACTCAGCTCTGCCCGTGTACCTCTCCTCCACTGAACACGCGGCCCTGCCCGTGTACCTCTCCTCCACTGAACACGCGGCCCTGCCCGTGTACCTCTCCTCCAGTGAACACGCGGCCCAGCCCGTGTACCTCTCCTCCAGTGAACACGCGGCCCAGCCCGTGTACCTCTCCTCCAGTGAACACGCGGCCCAGCCCGTGTACCTCTCCTCCAGTGAACACGCGGCCCAGCCCGTGTACCTCTCCTCCACTGAACACGCGGCCCAGCCCGTGTACCTCTCCTCCACTGAACACTCAGCTGTGCCCGTGTACCTCTCCTCCACTGAACACGCGGCCCAGCCCGTGTACCTCTCCTCCACTGAACACTCAGCTCTGCCTGTGTACCTCTCCTCCACTGAACACGTGGCCCTGCCCGTGTACCTCTCCTCCACTGAACACGCGGCCCTGCCCGTGTACCTCTCCTCCACTGAACACGCGGCCCTGCCCGTGTACCTCTCCTCCACTGAACACGTGGCCCTGCCCGTGTACCTCTCCTCCACTGAACACGCGGCCCTGCCCGTGTACCTCTCCTCCAGTGAACACGCGGCCCTGCCCGTGTACCTCTCCTCCACTGAACACGCGGCCCAGCCCGTGTACCTCTCCTCCAGTGAACACGCGGCCCAGCCCGTGTACCTCTCCTCCAGTGAACACGCGGCCCAGCCCGTGTACCTCTCCTCCAGTGAACACGCGGCCCAGCCCGTGTACCTCTCCTCCAGTGAACACGCGGCCCAGCCCATGTACCTCTCCTCCACTGAACACGCGGCCCAGCCCGTGTACCTCTCCTCCACTGAACACTCAGCTGTGCCCGTGTACCTCTCCTCCACTGAACACGCGGCCCAGCCCGTGTACCTCTCCTCCACTGAACACTCAGCTCTGCCCGTGTACCTCTCCTCCACTGAACACTCAGCTCTGCCCGTGTACCTCTCCTCCACTGAACACGCGGCCCTGCCCGTGTACCTCTCCTCCAGTGAACACGCGGCCCTGCCCGTGTACCTCTCCTCCAGTGAACACGCGGCCCAGTCCGTGTACCTCTCCTCCACTGAACACTCAGCTGTGCCCGTGTACCTCTCCTCCAGTGAACACTCAGCTCTGCCCGTGTACCTCTCCTCCACTGAACACTCAGCTCTGCCTGTGTACCTCTCCTCCACTGAACACTCAGCTCTGCCTGTGTACCTCTCCTCCACTGATCACTCAACTCTGCCCGTGTACCCCCCCCTCCAGCGGACACTCGGCCCAGTGCCCAGTGCACGTACCTCTCTGGTATACTGAGCAAAGTGGAGCACTGTAATTTAAAGCATTTTTGTGGAGTCAGTCAGTTCAGATTGAGCAACTTGTAATTTGTTTGTGATTAAAAGTTGTAAGCTTTATTCCAGTTTGAATTTTCTAACAGTAATTCTGTTCAGTTTTGTGCAACCCCCCCCTGCCCCCTCTCCTCAGTTAATGATACAAGGTGCATTGCACAGAACTGACAGAGAACAAGTTCCACTTGAAGCAATTTGCACAGTATGTACCTTCATGTTGTTAACATGCTTTTGGCAGCAGTGGGGCAGATTTCCCACTCCTTTATCCTGAAGAACCTGACAGCAGACAAAGTGACTAGTTCAGTACCTCCACCAAAATCCAAGCCCAAGCTTTATTTTCTTTCTGTTCCTCTCAGTCCAGAGAGTGGTAATCATAAGCATCAAGGAACACCAGTTCTCCAATAACCTCCCCACCTGAATACTGACTCGAGCACTGCTTTGTAGCTGAGTGCTGCCCTTCTGATGCCCAATGTTGATGCAAAAGCCCCTAGTAACTGGCTTCTCCCATGATCATCTCCTATTCTCAGTATCAGTGTTGCTAATTGTACACTTCTGTTTGTTCCCCAGGAGTTCCATTGATTGCATACAGCTGATAAACGAAGAATACATGATTTCTGGAGCCGATGATGGGTTTGTTTATTGCTTAAAATATTGGATTTCTATCCAGCTTTCAATTTTTAAGAAACAAATGTTTTTGCTTGTATTGAGGGTCATTACATGTTGACCTTGCTGTGTTCCAGCTCCTTGGCCCTTTGGACAGTTAATAAGAAGAAGCCTCTGGTGACAGTCAGGACAGCTCATGGTATCCATGGAGACCCAGGGATACAACAGCCAAATTGGATTACCTCCGTGGCAGCATTACTGAACAGCGACTTGGTTGCCTCAGGTGCTTCAAGCTGTGAGATACTGTCTAATGTTCCTTGTGTCTGAGTTTTTATCTACTCGAATTGACTAAAGCCAGGTTGTGCAGATATTTCAACGACCAGGTTGCTTCAGTCAGAATTTATAAGATTCCCCATTCCACCCTCTCATTCCATTTTTATCACCACCTCCTCCCAGCAAAGCAGTGCTACAAGTTCCTCCTGTGACATGCCGTGAGGTATTTGAATAAGTAAATCGCTCTTTATCAATGCAAGCTGTTGCTGACATCAGATTTCAGCATCACCAGCAACGCAGTGATCATTTTCCTAAATTCAGATTTTGTGTCCTGAGTCTGGTTTTGGTTCCTCTGACCAGCAGCCAGTCACTATATTAAAAGGTTGGTAGTTGGAATAGACAGCAGTCATTCAGCACCTGAAAGAGACTGGCACATTCACTTTTTGACCAGATGCTTCAGTTCTTATCTAGAATCTGAGTGACATTACTCAGTTCCTGAAATGTTAACTCTGTTTCTCTCTCCATCGTACACAGATGCTGCCAGACTTGCTGAGTTATTCCAGCATCTGCAGTATTTGGTTTTATTACAACACTACCCTGTCCTCCTCTTTCAGATGTTCATCGGTAGCTAGCTGCAAATCCCGTAGCCACAACCCAACAGGAAGATGGCATGATATGATGCACAGCAAGATGTTGAACGTGCTTTTCACAGCTCTTTGCGTCATTGGCTGACCTGTTAATGTTATAATCTAGTTTAATCTGATGATTTCAGGTTCTCATGATTCCAAGATCAAACTCTGGAAATGTGGCGAAGGTTTTAAATCATTGGAGCTGCTGTTTAACATTCCTGTGGTAAGACCGAGATTGCACAGGTTCTTGTGTGTTTAATGTGTTACTGTTTTGACTAATTGAATGAATTGCAGTGCAGTTTCTGGCTACCAGTAGCTTCCAATATATCAGAGTTTACAGTTTAAAGTCAGGGATCCATAAATTGACAGCATTCCTTTACCCCGATAGTATGTGCACATCTCCTCAAGTGACCTGTGCTGGAAAGAGATAAGACCATAGGAACAGGAGTAGGCTGTTCGGCCCCTCTAACCTGCTCCAACTTTCAGTAGGATCATAGCTGATCCAACATTCCTCACTTACACTTTCCTGCTCTTTCCCCATAACTCTTGATTTCTTTACTGATAAATTCTATCTATCTCAGCCTGAAATATACACAAAGAGCCTGCCCTCACAATCCTCTGTGGCAAGGAGTTCCAAAGACACTCAACCCTCTGAGCAAAGAAATTCCTCCTCATCTCAGTCTTCAATTTGCACCACTTTATTCTGAGACTATGTCCTCTGGACCTAGACTCTCCCCATGAGGGGAAACATCCTCTTACCATTTACCCTGTCAAGCCCCTTAAGAATCCTATATGTTTCAATGAGATCATCTCTTATTCTTCTAAATTCCAATGAGTAGAATCCCAGACGAGTTAACCTTTCCCATAAGACAATCCCTCCATACCAGGGATCATCCTAGTGAACCTTCTCTGAACTGGCTCCAGTAAAATAATATCTATCTTTAAATAAGAGGACCAAAACTGCTCAGAGTACTCCTAGATGTGGTCTCACCTGTACCTTGTACAGTTACAGCACGACTTCTCTACTCTTACGCTCCAACCGCCTTGAAATAAGGGCCAACATTCCATTGGCCTTCCTGATTACCTGTTGCACATGTGTACCTGCTTTGTGTTTTGTGCACGAGTGTCCCCAAGTCCCTTTGTGTTGCAACTTTCTGTAGTTTTTCTCCATTTTAATAATACTGTTCTTTTGTTCTCCATTCCAAAATGAGTAACTTCATATTTTCACACATTATGCTGCATTTGCCACTTTTTGCCCACTTAACCTATCAATATCTCTTTACGAACTGTTTGTATTCCTTTCGCAAGTTGCTTTTCCAGCTATTTTTGTATCTGAAAATTTGGCTACAGTACATTCACTTCCTCCAAGTCATTAATATATATTGTAAATAGTTGCAGTCCCAGCACTGATCCTGTGGAACCTCACTGGTTGTAGGTCACCAACCTGAAAAAGAACCCCTTATCCCCACTCACTGTTTCCTGCCCATTAGCCAATTCTCTATCCATGCCAATATACTACCTCCAACTCCATGGGCTCTTATGACTTAACCTTTTGTGAGGTAGCCTGTCGAATGCCTTCTAAGAAGTCCAAATACAACGTATTTACTGGTTCCCCTCTATCCACTCTGGTTGAGACTTCCTTGAAAAACTCTAATAAATTGGTCAGACACGATTTCCCTTTCAGGAAGCCATGCTGACTCTGCTTGATTAGATTGTGATTTTCTACAAGTTGTGACAGTCCTCCAATCACCAGACTTTTCAACAATGGGCAATGGCTTTGTTGAGACATTTTCCAACCATGCTCCTCTCCATGAAATTACTCTCTCAGGCAGGAGGTAATAGTGATTGGGAACAATGGACCTGACAGAAACTGCTCCTGGACTCTCCTTCCCCTTTAACTCGGCGTTCTTGTGAGTTGGTTCACTTGCGCAATTTCAGGCTGGATTTGGGTCCATTTGGAAACGAGTACTGATTACATTCGCTCTGCCTATTCCCCAGTGGAGCATTGCTCAAACACAGGACTGCAGTTCATGCTGAGAGAGCCCCTGCTGTTAGTTGACCTTAAAATAACAATGCCAGCACAGTTAATTAGTTCAGTTAATTAATGCAGCACTTGCAGTCCAAGTTTGTTCCTGCATTACGGTTTCTGAGCTTTCAACTGGAGCTAGAAAGCCTGCGTGCCCTTGTTACCATCAGCTGTGTTTCTCGGGTCACTGAGCTGCTGTCAACCCTTGCAATTAAATCCTCCGTCAGAACCAGGAAATGTGGCTGTGTAAGGTCACTTCAACCCAGCAATTCCTTCAGACCCAAACGCACACTATAGAATTCTCAGGTCATCCCAGGCATCACCCACCTCTCCCTTCCTCCCCCCACTTCACCGAGTTGAGTGTAATCTGTGTTTGTTGAAGAGTAATTAGTTATTATGGTGAAAATGAAGCCTGGGGAAGTGGCAGAGGAGGGTGGAAAGAATGGGGAGAGGTAATCTTTCTTCAGCGGTGACAAAGATAATGCTGGGGGGGGGGGGAGGTGATTTTCCAACACCATTGGTCTATTCCGATTGTGTTTCCTGTCAATCTGCTGTCATGTGCCTTTTCTCCAGTACACTGTGCTGTGATTTTTTGAATTCTGTAAATGTCTGGGATAGTTTAGTGTCTGTGTTTGCTGAAAGAACGGCATCCCTTTGAGGAAGGTGATTGTGTTTATGTATCCCAGTATTAGACTGAATTTTAAATATCAGCATGGTGCCAGTTTCTGTCAATGAGCTGTGCTGAGGGGGGGACTTTGACTGTTTTCCTCCTGTATGCTCTTTCCTTCCACACGTGTGCACAATCCAGGGACACTGCATCACCTTTACTGCTGCCCCAGCTGCGAACAGTTAACTCTCCAGAAAACAGTGGCAGCAAATTCTTGTCTGAGGATCACATAAATAACCCTGTCCAGGGCCGAGATCCTGACCTGTGGTCAGTTGATAACTTTATCTTCTCCAAAGAAACTGAGAGGAAATTTGATGAAGGTGTTTAAAATCATAAGCAGTCTGGATTGAGGAGATGGGGAGAATCTGTTCTCACCTGTGAACGGATTGGGAACCGGAGGGCACAGAATTTAAGATAATTGACAACCGAAGCAATGGCAACCATGAAGAAAACCATTCTCTTGCAGCAAGTGGTTAGGATCTCGAACATGCTGCCTGACTGTGTGGTGGAGGCAGCTTTAGTCGAGGCATTCACTAGGGAAATGGATTACTACCTGAAAGGGTAGAACGTGCAGGATCACGGGGAGAAGGCAGGGAGTGGCACTAGTTAATGGTTTCAATATAGACCTAACACAGACACGTCACTCCAAGTGGCCTGAGCTGTAACCATTCTGTGAAAGCTAACGATCTCTTTCTGTCTACCTTTTTCATAGGTTGGCTTTGTGAACAGTTTGAAGTTTTCCAGTTCAGGTGACTTTCTGGTGGCTGGCATGGGACAGGAGCATAGGTAAGGAGCATGGGTCACAACCCGTACCACAATCACATGTATTCCCCCTCCCCAACACCCTCCGCTTGCCCACATTCGCCTATCTCGCCTCCATCATTCCCCTCTCTCGGCTTGCCTGCGTTCCTTCCTTCCCCCACAGCTCAGTCATTGGAACAGGAGTAGGCCATTTGTCATCTCAAGCCTGCATCATGATTCTATTTGATCAGGGCTGATCTGTACCTCAAATCCTTTTCCTCCTATATTGGGATATAATGCCAGCAAATAAATGTTTGCACGGGGACAAGGGGCTTTCATTTTAAAAACGTTTTCGAGAAAGAGGAGCTTTAAGTTGTTTGTCAGTTTGTGGAATTTTGTCCTGTTGCGCAGTGATACCGAGTGACTAGTTCACAGTAGAATTTCATGTTTGCAATCTTCCAACGTAAGCTGCTAAATAAACTTTTTTTTAAAAGTCCCAGGAGAGTAATTATTGATGAGATGGCAGCAGATTCTGTTCAGAAGCTGACAAAACTGTCTGGTCCCTCAGCAGGAGTACCTTCTGAGCTTTTATCACAGGATGTTGGTTATGATGTTTGCTTTTGATCTTTTTCAAGTGTTTATTTCATACTGCCATTGTAATTAGTTGTTTCAATCATGAATGTCATTATTTGCAGTCACCATTAGCAGGGTGTGTTGAGACTTGTGCCTTGTGCGTTTTTCTGTTAACTTCTGGTTACAAAGTGCATGTCTCCCAACCATATCTAATTAACTCATTCTGGACTGATTGGCAGTTGGGGCTGGTGCTTCTGGGAGCACTGCTCAGTCAGTATGACCTGCTGATGGTTGTGATGATTGTGTAGGGTTGGCTGCTGGGGCTAACGTGTCTGCCATCACTAGTGATGCAGGCTTGAGTGAACTAGTTAGTAAAGTAATAGGGGAATAATGGTGCCTATGGAACCACACCATTACCAGTGGCAGTGGCATCAGTTTAATTTTAGCGCTCAGATGAAGTTGCCAGTACCTGGGAGTTTTGCTTTCATGTTTTTTGGCTGTAGCTGAGCTGCTCTTAAAATCTGCAAAATTGAATAAAAGCTGTTTCATTTGAATAAAATTTCTGCTTTCCTTTGTAGGTTAGGCCGCTGGTGGAGACTAAAAGAAGCTAAGAATGGAATCTATATTATCCCACTGAAGAAGTCAGAGACCAAGCAACAACCCGGGGACAGTAAATAGCTGTGATGAGAATAATTGATGTTTAGACTGGGTCTAACACACTCCACCTGGGTAACTTTGAGAGCCTATATTTTGTAAATAAAATTGTGGTGAAACCCCTCTGCTTGCCATGATGTTCATACTGCTACACCGAGCCCTTTTCCAGAAAAGCTTGTGGCATTCCCACCTCCTGACACTTGTCCAGTCTCAGAGTTTTATACTTGACTTGACCATCTTCATCAGTAATTGCTTCCAATCACACATGGAGTTGGGACTGGACCAGCAATGTAGAATGCTAAGGGGACAGCAGGAGCAGTTCGGATCTCGGGCAAAGATAACTATTCTTTGAGTTCATATTTTGATGTTAGATATTGATACATTTTTCTGGATTCTGCAACTTGAGGATAGCTTATTTAAACAAAGGCACTTTGAAATGGGACAGACTGTTCAACACATGACAACAAAACAAAGATTCAAGGGAAACCAGGTTTGAGCTTGGGTTTGTCAGCACGGTGAGCTGCAGTCTTTGTGTGGAGGGCTACAGGCCAGCAGATTGGAACCAGGTGAATCATTGGGCTTTACTTTGTTAGGGAGGCATTGCTCTCAAATGTGTGATAGAGGCCCAGGTCTCTGGAGGATCAGACCTGGAAGACACATGTTCGGGTGACCCCTTGGAACTGCATGGGATTTTCTGGGGAAGTTTTGTTGGGCAACTCTCCTCTGTCTGGAACTCTCCAAAACTGAATTAAAGTTGGAGACTTTAGATGGTTCCAGCTTACTAAGCAGAGTAGTTACCCAGGAAAGGTTAGCAGGATTAAAACTAGTTCTATCTTCTGGGTAAGTATTCTACTGACCCCTGACTAACCCTAAGACAACCTACCCCCTCACCCAGTAACCATACACACTCTTCTCCGAGCTTTACAAGGTAGCTGGTACTTTTATACTTGCTGGAATACGGTAGTGGGGAAGTTGGGGGCACATGTCTTTGTTTTCCCCTGATGTCCCGATGCTACACTGAAGGACTCAATTGATGCTTCACATTTCTCAATAGGTCCAAGTCGGAAACCTTGGTGAGAAATGTGGAGCTTGAGGCTAAGCTAAGGAAATAGAGGCAGTGTGGCAATCGAGTGGTGTATGCCCCTGCAGGGAGGATTCGACCCATCATGTCAATTTTTCACCCACCTTTATTACATCTTGTAATAGAGTGGTTCATTGTGGAGCCAGTGATACAATCTCCCATCCTACTGTGTGTTCTGGTCCAGAGTGACTTACTGAGAGCAGGCTGCAAGGATTTGAGAGATTTATTTGATCACTAGTGGTTTTCCCAATTTGTTACTTTCCGCACAGTGGTTAGCACTGTGCCTGGTACTGGGTGCCAGGCACCCGGGGTCAATCCTGCCTTGGGTCACTATCTGTGGAGTTTGCACTTTCTCCTCGTGTGTGCGTGGGTTTCCTCCGGGTGCTCCAGTTTCCTTCCACAGTCCAAAGATGTGTGGGTTAGGTTAATTGGCCATACTAAATTTTCCCCAGTGTCAGGGGGATTAGCAGGGTAAATGTGTGGGGTTAATGGAATAGGGCCTGGGTGGGATTGTGGTTGGTGCAGACTCGATGGGCTGAATGGCCTGGTTATGTACTGGAGGGATTCTATGATTATCAGCTGAACGAATATTGTCCAGGTCTTGCTAGATGCATGGAGGGACAGCTTCATTATTTAAGGAACTGCAAATGGATCTAAGGGTTGCAATCATCAGCAAACAGCCCTACTTTTAAGATGGAGAGAAGGTGAAGATGTTTGGGCCTCAGACACTACAATGAAGAATTCTGTCGAATTGCCTTGATGCTGTACTGGAGTATGTATTTGTCAGCATGCTCCTCAGGAGAAGCATCATCCACATTGGTGGACTTTGGTTGGAACTGCTCCATGTGTCCTCCACATCTCTTTTTCAGAGGGTTTGGAGTCTGGTTTAATTTTGACCTTTCCACTGTCGCTGTTTCATTGACTTGCTTTGCTGTATCATGGTTTGTAGGACGTGAACACTATTGAGTTTCAAGGATTGATGAGCAGCTTTTGATATTTCTTCCACTAAGGGTTCTACTCCTCAGAGTGGAAAAGTGGAAGCAGGAGTAGCTAATTCTGCCCTTCGAGCCTGCTCTGCCACTCATTTTGATCATGGATGATCTTCGAAATCAATATCCTGTTCCTGCCTTCCACCCCCCACCGCCGCCCCCCAAATATCCCTTGATCCCTTTAGTCCCAAGATAAATTCCTTCTTGAAATCACACACTGCTGCCTCAACTACTTTCTGTGATAGTTAATTTCCACACATTCACCATCCTCTGGGTGAAGAAATTTCTCCTCACCTCAATTCTAAAAGGCTTACCGCTTATCCTCAAACTATGACCCCTAGTTCTGGACTCCCTCACCATTGGGAACATTCTGAATCTACCCTGTTGGAATTTTATAAGTTTCTAAGATCTCCTCTCACTCTTCTAAACTCCAATGAATACAATCCTAACCAATTTGGTCTTTCCTCATGTGACAGACCTACCATCCCAGGAATCAGCCTGGTAAACCTTTGCTGTACTCCCTCTAGCAAGGACATAATTCCTCAGATAAGGACATGAAAACTGCACACGATACTCCAGATGTGGCCTCACCAACGCCCTATTCAATTGCAACAAAACATCACTATCCCTATACTTATCTTCCTGAAGCTGATGATTTCTTAACCATCCCACCTGTCTGGTTACATGAGTAGGTTTTAACAGTGAGCTGTGCCACAGGAGAGGCTAAGTATGTATTTCAGTGTTTGTCATTTCTGCAGATTATTACTTCTAAATGTCAGTCCTACTATCGTATCGATGTTGACAGCTTGGCAGTATCATTGTATGATGCAAGTAGGAGATGATTTTCATCTGATTTGAAGCTGAAAGAAGAAAAGCCCAAGGGACAGCGTTTGTTATTTTTCTCCAAGCTAGTCCAATCTCTAGCATCATCTGAGAAAACAATCTTCAGGCGCAGTTAGAAAAACTTTGATGGTACAGGGTTGACAGGCTGCTGCTGTTCACTGTAGTAACACATATCTAGCCATTTTTAAAATCAATATCCTAGCACTGAATTACCTGTCTATACAGTCCATGTGCATATGAGTGGACAATAGGAGAGCGTGTCCTGTAGCACATCCTTGCCCTCTGGACAAGATATTTGCCATCTGACCATTTCAGTTTGAAAAGAAATGTAATGGAACCCCGAACTTTAATCAAAGTAAAACATACCAATGAATAAAAAGTAAGGCTTGCATTTATGGAACACTTTTGTCTTTCAAAATGCTTTACAGTCAACCAAGTACTTTTGAGGTTGTAGGAACTATGGCAGCTAATTTTGTACACAGCAAATTGCCACAAGCAGCAATGTGATAATGCTCTGAAAATTCTGTTTTATGATATTAATTGGAGGATCAATATTGTCGGAAATACCAGGGATACTCTTCAAAATAGTGCTCCTTTGGTGAGACCACAGAGTATTGTACACAGTTTTGGTCTCCTTATGTAAGAAAGGATGCATTAGAATAAGTTGAGAGAAGGTTTACTTGACTGATACCTGGTTTGGAGGAGAGGAGGTTGATTATCTTAGGAAGAAAAGTTTAGAAGATTGAGAGGTGATCTTATTGAAACATGTACCCTCGGAGACATAACAGGATGGATGCTGAAAGGATGTTTCCCCTTTTGGTAGAGACCAGAACTAGGGGACACAATTTAAAAATCAAAGAGTCTCCAATTTAAGATGGTGAGAAGAAGAATAATGTTTTTCTCTTGTGGGTTTTACTTTCCAGGAGCAGGGACAGCCGGACCTGCGAGGAATACCTGTACTGGGGCAGCTGATAAATACAGAGTAAAGTTCAGGCCAAATTCACTCACCTTCAGGAGCGGATTGTGTTTAAATAGTTTAAACTAGAAACAAAGAATCATTTATAAAGAAATAGCTCCTTGACTTTCAGTAAGGAACAATGGCAATGGGGAAGTAAAGTTAAAGTGAAATAAGGTAATAAAAACAAGAACACAAGAAATAGAAGCAGGAGTAGGCCACCTGGCCTTTCAATACGATCATAGCTGATCTATGCTGGCCTCAACCTCTTCTGTGCCATTTCCCCATCATCCTCTGTTCATTGTTCTATCAAATATTTATCCAGCGCCACTTCTAATGATCCAGCCTCCTCCACCCTTTCGGGGCAGAGAATTCCAGAGATTCATCACCCTCTGCAAGAAGAAATGTCTACACACCTCAGTTTTAAATGACTGGACCTTTATCTTGTAGCTCTGTCTCCTTGTTCAAGACTGTCCCACTAGTGAAAACATCTCATCATCTACCTTGTCAAGCACCCTCAAGATCTTATATATTTGAATAAGGCCACCCCCTCACATAAGTGCAGCAGGTAATCAGGAAGGCTAATGGAATGTTGGCCCTTATTTCAAGGGGGTTGGAGTATAAGAGTAGGGAAGTCTTGCTGCAACTGTACAAGGTACTGGTGAGACCACATCTAGGAGTACTTTGAGCAGTATTGATCCCCCTAATTTAAGGAAAGATGTTATTTCATTGGAGCCAGTTCAGAGAAGGTTCACGATGATGAGGGATTGTCTTGTGAGGAAAGGTTAAACAGATTAAGACACTACTCATTGTAATTTAGAAGAATGGGAGGTGATCTCATTGAATCATATAGGATCCTTAAGGGGCTTGACAGGGTAAATGCTGAGAGGATGTTTCCCTTCATGAAAGAGTCTAGGACCAGAGGGCATAGTCTCAGAATAAAGGGGTGCCGCTTTAAGACTGGGATGAGGAGGAATTTCTTCTGAGGGTTGAGAGTCTTTGGAAAACCTTGCCACAGAGAGCTGTGGAGGCAGAGTCCCTGTATGTTTAAGGCTGAGATAGATAGAATTTTGATCAGCAAGGGAATCCAGGGATAAAGGGAAAGGACAAGAAAGTGGACATGAGGAATGTTGGATCAGCCATGATCCTGTCGAATGGTGGAGCTGGCTCAAGGTGCCGAATGGCCTACTCCTGCGTCTATTTTCTGTACTTCTATGCAAATCTTAGAACTCTCCTCCAATGAAGCTGGAGGCTGGATCATTCAATATTTTTAAGGCAGAGGTAGATAGATTCTTGACTAACAAGGGTGTCAAAGGTCAGTATGGGTAATCAGAATGTGAAGTTGAGGCCACAATCACATCAGCCATGATCTATTTGAATGGTAGAGCAGGTTTGAAGGGCCTACTATTCCTAATTCAAATGTCCATCTGCCTGAGCAGGCAGACAGGGCCACGGTTTAACATCTCATTGAAAGGTGACACTCCGACACAATTGAGTGTTGACCTTGATTTTTGTGCTTAGTCCTGGAGTGGAGGCGGAACCTGGAACTTTGTGACTTAAAAGGTGAGAATGCTACTGAGCCACAGCCACAGCTGACACTCCGATAGACACTACAGACGAGTTCTCAAAGTAAGGAGTGTTGTTTACAAGTAACTCATTTGCATAAATCACTGACAACTGTTCCTGCAGTTTGATGAGGCTCTAACTTGTACACCATAGCATCTCTAATGTGCTGGGACACCGATCAGGGAGCTTCATCTGTACTCTCTCCATCAGGGTGTATTACTTGAGCTGTTTAATATGCATATTGTAGTGATGCTGCTCACATTGCTTCATGCCCACAAATGCACAACTCAGTGAAACATCGAGGCTACAGGAATGTTCCAGTTGTAGAAGGTAAGGTTTGCTTCTATGGCCAATATGATCAGGCTATGCAAAAACTGAACAAGAATAAAACCAAATGGACCATTTGGCATTGACCTGATCCAGGTATGAAAAGATATGTTGAACCCAGTCCACTCTCAAAATTCTATTGGGAGATCTGACCATTCTCCTTTAGTCAATGAATCTTGCTCCTCAATGTCAAACACCACTTGGAAGGAGGACCAACACAACAAGGGCACAAAATGTTTTCTGGGAAACTTCGTGTCCAGTACCATGAGTGAGGTGTTAGCAGCACCACACACTGACCTAGTCAAGTGCTGAAAGATATAATACCAGTCTGGGCTTGTGGTGGGTAGTGAGGGAACCAACTCAGGAGAAACTTACTTGAACTCACCCTCCCAGTCTACCTGTTGCATAATATCTGTCCATTGCTCTCCTGTCTTCTACCTTGTAGATGGTTGACAGGCTTTGGAGAGCCAGGGGGTGGTTTACTTGCTGAAGAATTTCCAGCTTCTCTCCAGCTCTTGTAGCTACAGTATTTATTCTGGTTAAGTTTCTGGTCGATGCTAAGCCTCAGGATGTTGATGGTGGGAGATTTAGCGATAGTAATGTTGTTGAATGCCAGGAGATGATGGTTAGATTTTCCTTTGTTGAAACTAGTCATTGTTCACAATTGAATTCCAACAAAAGCAGTTCAAATGTGAGCAGTTCCTCATCTTGGCAGACTGGAGATAGTACAATTACTTTACTGCCTGACCTGGCATTAAAATGACACTGGGTCCTGTTGCGACATGAGCAAGTTTTAAGAACTGACCTGACGCCACAGGAGAAGCAGAATTTCATGTATTTTGGTGGATTTGTCAGTGTGCAGATTGTCTCTGATCATAAGCATCAGTCTTACTATCTTATAGGTGTCGACAGCTTGGCAGTATCATTGTACAGTGCATGTTGGAAATGATTTTCATCGTCTGATATGAAGCAAGTGAGACCTGAGGGGGGTAATGGTTATTTTTCTCAAAACTAGTCCAGTCTTTAGCATCAGCTGCAAAAACAGTCTCCAGGGACAATTAGGAAAAAGCGTTGTTGATTTCAAGTGTGGAATGCTGCCAGAGGATGCTGTTTTTCACTGTAATAACCCACATCCAGCTATCTTTGTCAATGTCAGATTGAGTGTCTGGCTCTACAAATCCTGATTACTTGTTCTTAGAAACAGGGAAGGCAAGTTGGGACGGGAAACCATTGTAGCAGCACCCTATCATCTCTTCTGCATTTTCTGCTAGAGGTTGCATAAGGTGTTGATCCCTCTTCAGAGTGTAGTTAAAGCCATGTTTTTTTTCAAATGTACCAAAGATTTATTAATTAACTAAGCATATTAAACATACATGAGTTGCAAGAGCCAGTGCTGAACTCCATGCCATACGTACATGCACCCAATGGGAGAGAGCCACATAATATGTGACCATGATACAGACAACACAGTAAGAAGTTTAACACCAAGTTAAAGTCCAACAGGTTTATTTGGTAGCGAAAGTCCCTCAAGCTTTCGGAGCTCCAAGCCCCTCCTTCAGGTGAGTGGGAATTCTGTTCACAAACAGGGCATATAAAGACACAGACTCAATTTACATGAATAATGGTTGGAATGCAAATACTTACAGCTAATCAAGTCTTTAAGATACAAACAACGTGAGTGGAGAGAGCATCAAGACAGGCTAAAAAGATGTGTATTGTCTCCAGACAAGACAGCCAGTGAAACTCTGCAGGTCCAGGCAGGCTGTGGGGGTTACAAATAGTGTGACATGAACCCAATATCCCAGTTGAGGCTGTCCTCGTGTGTGCGGAACTTGGCTATCAGTTTCTGCTCAGCGACTCTGCGCCGTCGTGTGTCATGAAGGCCGCCTTGGAGAACGTTCTCCAGGAGGTCGGGGGTAAGGAGGAATGCCCCCTGGGCATTGTGAGCCTGGTAGTGCCAGCCTGGCCCCCTGGCACTGCCCAAGAGACAATGTGGCAATGCCCAAGGGGCACCTTTACACTGCCCACTGGTTATCAGGCAGTGCCAGGGGTGAGCCAGATGGGCGGGACCCACTGGGGGAGATAGATGGGGGTGAGGGGACGCGCTGCCACTCTGCAAAGGGATCAGTGGCAGAGGGAGGGAGGGAAGGGACTGATGGAGGCTGGCCAATGGGATGGGGGTCTGCCTGGGGTGGTTGGGAGCTGCCTGGATGGGGTTTGGGACTGCAGGGGTGGAGGGGTGTTGGGGAGATCAGGACTGCTGGGGGGAGGGGTGTCGGGGAGATCGTGGCTGGCAGTGGGGTGAGGGAGGGTTGGGGGGACATCGGGACTGGCCCGGAGGCCAGCAGTCGGGGGTGGGGGGTTGCATGGCTAACGATGGATAGTTGCGATTGGGAGGCCGGCAGTGCGGGGCTACTGCGCATGCGCCAATCTCTGCTCTGACAGATGGGCGCATACACAATGGCTCGCTCAGCGCATTGCTGCCGGTCTCTCCGGCAGGAATAGGCCCCGCCCACAGATTTTCAATGTGAATCTCGCTAGGGCACTTTGCAGTGCACAGGGTACAGGAGATTCATTTTGAAAATCCCCCTAAAAAACCAGCGGGAGTTACTCCAGTTTTTGCGTGAATTCGGCACTTAGAATTTTTTTGGGAGATCTCGGCCCAATCCATTAATTGAGCTGGCGGCTTGCTCTGGTTTCCAGATCTGCAATTTTGGTGTTACCTCTTGATTTGGAGACTGGAGAATTCAGTGGAACCTGAGTCTCACTTGTGCCGTTTACATGTATGTCGTCAGCAACTGACAGCAATTCCTGCAATTTGATAAGTCTCTGATTTGTTCAGCATTGCTTCTCAGATTCACCACACTTGTCGAGGTTCTAGAGGATTGGAGGTCTATAGACACTGCACCATTGCTTCCAAAGGGTGCGAGGAATAGGCCAAATAATTATACACCGGTCAGTCTGACTTTGGTGGTGGGCAAATTATTCAACTAAATTCTGAGAGCTAGGGCAAACTGTTACTTAGGCACAGATTAACCAGGGATTTGTTCAGGGAAAATGTCTTACTAACAACTGGATGTTTTGAGGAAGTAACAAGGAGGATTGATGAGGTTAATGCAGTGGATGTGCTCTGCATGGGTTTTAGTAAGATTTTGCCAAGGTCCCACATGGCAGACTTTTCAGAGCCTTGAATAAGGGGGAGATGGTGGTTGTAGTGGTAATGTCTGGACTAGTAAGGCAGAGACCCAAGCTAATGTTCTAGGCACATGGGTTCAATGTGTCTAGCGAATTCAGTTAATAAATCTGGAATATAAAGAAATGGTAACCATGGAACTATCATTTTTTTGTCATAAAGACCAATCTGGTCCATGAGGGAAGGAAATCTGCCGTCCTTACCTGATCTGGCCTATGTATGACTCCAGATCCACAGTCGTGTGGTTAATTAACTGCTCTCTGAAATGTTCAGTTCAAGGGTAATTAGGGATGAAAAACAAATACTGGCTTTGCCAGTGATGCCCATATATCATGAAAGAAAAAGGAAAAATGACCTTCAGTTCAGACTCTCTAGCCAGGCGAAACATCCTCCCAGCATAGAGTCATAGAGGTTTACAGCATGGAAACAGGCCCTTCGGCCCAACTTGTTCCATGCCACCCTTTTTTTAAAAAATCCCTAAGCTAGTCCCAATTGCCCACATTTGGCCCATATCCCTCTAGACCCATCTTACCCATGTAACTGTCTAAATGCTTTTTAAAAGACAAAATTGTACCCGCCTCTATTACTACCTCTGGCAGCTTGTTCCAGACACTCACCACCCTCTGTGTGAAAAAATTGCCCCTCTGGACACTTTTGTATCTCTCCCCTCTCACCTTAAACCTATGCCCTCTAGTTTTAGACTCTAATTTGGGAAAAGGTATTGACTTTCTAACTGATCTATGCTCCTCATTATTTTATAGACCGCTATAAAGATCACCCCTCAATCTCCTACACTCCAGAGAAAAAAGTCCCAGTCTATCCAGCCTCTCCTTATAACTCAAACCATCAAGTCCCGGTAGCATCCTAGTAAATCTTTTCTTCACTCTTTCTAGTTTAATAATATCCTTTCTATAATAGGGTGACCAGAACTGTACACAGTATTCCAAGTGTGGCCTTACCAATGTCTTGTACAACTTCAATAAGACGTTCTGACCAATGAAACCAAGCATGCTGAATGCTTTCTTCACCACTCTGTCCACCTATGACTCTACTTTCAAGGAGCTATGAACCTGTACCCCTAGATATCTTTGCTCTGTAACTCTCCCCAACACCCTACCATTAACTGAGTAAGTCCTGCCCTGGTTCGATCTACCAAAATGCATCACCTTGCATCTATCCTGTCAAATCACTTAAGCATTTTATGTTTCAATTAGATGAAATCTCAATATTCTAAATTATAGGAATATAAATCTAGTCTACTCAATCTTTCCCCATAGGATAGCACTGTCAACCCAGAAATGAGTCTCGTGAACGTTTGTTATGCAAGTGATGATTAGATAATCATCTGCAATAATGTCTACATTTTCAGCCCTATCCCCATAACCCCAAGTATTTACCCTAACTAGCCCCCCTGATACTAAGGGGCAATTTAGCATGGCCAAACAACCTAACCCTTTGGACTGTGGGAGGAAACCGGAGCACCCGGAGGAAACCCATGCAGACACGGGGAGAACATGCAAACTCCACAGTCACCTGAGGCTGGAATTGAACTGGGTCCCTGGCGCTGTGAGGCAGCAGTGCTAACCACTGTGCCACCCGTGATTGCAGGCACTGACACAATGAGCTGGAGGGCTCCTTGCTGTACTGTAAAACTCTGCCTCTAAAATCAAGCCTGGGCCTCAGCCAGCCAGGCATGTCAATGTAAGGGAAGTGCTGTCCTATGATTGAACATCCTATGGTTCCAGTTAAATCCTGTTTTACTCACCTGCTGTCCATGTGATGTGGGTAGGGTCTCGCTGTGATCATTCTCTGTTCAGAGGCTTGTGTTTGGTCTATAGACCAAAATGAGGTCGATTATTACCGGAAGATGTGGCACTGAGTATTTCAGTTGCATGGCATTTCTACTCAAACCTATACACGTGTTTATTCCTTAACCAATGTGATTAAAACATGGTATCTGGTCATTAACACATGGAATCTGCAGTGCACAAATGGACTGACACATTTACTACATAATAACAGTTACATTTCAAAAGTACATCATTGACTGTAAAGCACGTTGGGCCATTTTGTGATTATGATTGTTGCTAATTCAATGTAAGTTCCTTCACTGATGCATCTTCATCCATTGCATGATATAAGTTGTTTGTTTGTTTAGTGTATCTTCACACCCACAATGTTTTTTACCCTTTGGAAAATAGTGGGGAAGTGGTGGAAGGATTCCCGAGCTGATTATCAGCCCGTTGAACCATGTTAAACGCTCCTTCCATGGTCAACAAGCCCCGGCATTGGAATCAAACCTGGACCTTTGGGTTCAGTGATAGAGACATTGCCACTGAGCCACAAGGAGCAGAGGCCTTAGACAATAGATCAGAAAATGGAATAAAGGCACAAAATGGTCTCGGAACAGATCGAGAAACAGAATCCTCATGATGGTGAGGTTTTGGTGTAAGCCTGAGGATAAACTAATAAGAGACATAACAAGTAGCATTAACTAACTAGAAAGTGTTTGAAGTTTATTCTGAAGTATCAGATAGGATCAATCAGCTTTGTCACACGGGTGGGCTTGTACTGGAAAAGTCCTTGCAGATGGGACAGGGCTAAAGCGAGATTACTTGCAAAGTGTTTTGCTGAGTGACTGGGTGATACAAGTGTTAGTGTGCACTCTTTCCCCCCCCCCCCCCCCCCCCCCCCACCCCCGAAAAAGTAATTTAAATTTGTTTCTTCACTCTTTTCAAGGGAGTGTAGATCAGTTGACACAAAAGCCTCAATTCAGCAGGGCAGTACTTTTCAGGGAAAAGCTGCCCAAATAAGCAGCAATGTGAGAATGATCAGATAATTTGTATTTTGTAATTGTTTGAAAGATAAATATTGGCAAGGACACTGGGGATACCTCACCTGATCTTCAAAATTGTTCGATGGAACCTTTTACATCCACCTGAGAGAGCAAATGGTCCCTCAGTTTAATATCTCACTTGAAAGACAGCACCTCTGACAACAGAGCACTCCCTCTGTACCATACTGAAATGTCAGTCTTCTTTTTGTGCTCAATCCTATTAGCTGGAAGGTGAGTGAGCTGCCAATCTAAAGACCAAGAAGTTAATCTGTCAGCTGCATATGAATTATGTTTAATTGTATACAAATAGAAAATATTAATTAGAATTCACTTTGGCTTCAATAGATAGGAACAGACTGGAAATGAAGTTTGAGTTTAGGAAATGCATGTTTGTAAAGTGTGTCTCTGTGAATAAATGTTGATAAAAGTGTGTAAAGATTGGCTCCTGTTTTATTCTTTCCTGCCTGGCTTTCTGGAGAGTAGCATCTATGACTGATGGATTATTAGTACGTCATAATCCATCCAGTAATTTCAACAGGTTGCACCATGGGTTGAGGGTGCACAGTTTCTGAATCTGTGCTCCCAGCTTGTGCCAGCAGCATCGACACGGGCAATCACCAGCCAAAGCCCAGCAGCTCCTTCTGATGGGGCAGAACAATATCTCCTGTTGGAAGCCAAGCAAAGGAATGAGACCCTTTATTGTACATGTGTATGTGTATTGTACATCACAGGTCTCCAAGGAGATCAGCCATGGGGGATTGGGAGACAATGGCTATCTTGAACATTGAAGGGAAGTGAGAATGCCATCTCTATTGAAATGAGCAGCAATCCGGGGAAATGTTTCATGATGTTGGTTAGTCAGCCATCATGGACAAACTAACTGTGAGTTCTGTTTTCCACTGAAGTTGGATGTCATTTGAGGTTACCTTCCCTCAACTATCTTAAAGGTCTTACATTCACAGCTTTCGCCTAGAATTTTTACTTTACATCCTCGTGTGCTTCCAGCTCCCTAGTCCTCGCCTCTCATGTTGCTCCGTGTTGTGTGCTTGTGTCATCACATCCATCTGAGTTTTGCTGTACATCAGGAGTTCTCAACTGAGGTCTGTAGGAAGATTCGAAAGATTCCAGCAAATGTAATGACAATGTTGATCTTCATTAGTAAATGGCAAGTCCTATCTATGAAACCCAGACTAGTTACACTGTCTTCTCTCCCCAGTTAGAGGATGTGTTTTAAAAACCTTATCAAAGTGCTGCATTTAGTGTCCTTTGTCCAGTCATCAGAAATATCTTCAGTAAAACTGTTTGGATTGTGTTCGATATTCCAGCACCAACCTTTCTCTGCCCCCCCCCCCCCCCCTCCAAGCTGCATTTAACTGTTTCCTGTCAGTTTATCAAAATCTGTCCAACTGTTTTTAAAAGCTGGTTCAATTTGACCTCCTCAGAAACTTCTTTTTAACATGTGCCTGTTTTTGACAATCATTATTTGGTGAGGGAATCATGAACTTTCTCCTCATTTGAGCAATCTTCTGTCAACAATTTCTACGCTTGTAATGTTTGTTTTCGGTGATCTTTGATCATGGGTTTCATCGTTTTATTGCTTTTGAGCTTTTTTAAAAATCTGAACATTGTCTCAGAATTTAACTTTATCAGAAAAGAGACAACACAAGGAGCAAACAGAACAAATGTCTGTCCTCTATGTACCTACATCACAGGGACTGCAGCAGCTCGAGAAAGCAGCTCACCACCACCTTCCTTATAGACATTGGATGATATAAGATCCTGAGGGGACTTGACAGACTGGATGCTGAGAGGATGTTTCCACTTGTAGGAGAGACTAGAACTAGGGCGAGGTAAGCAGATGAGAAAAAATCAAGAAAAATGACAGGGGGAGGCGAAAGAATCCCAACGTATAAATAGGGAGGTAAAGGCAGTGTAAATGCTAAGACTAATAATGCCAGATCAACAAAGAACAAAGAAAATTACAGCACAGGAACAGGCCCTTCGGCCCTCCAAGCCTGCACCGACCATGCTGCCCGACTGAACTAAAACCTCCTACACTTCTGGGGACCATATCCCTCTATTCCCATCCTATTCATGTACTTGTCAAGACGCCCCTTAAAAGTCACTACTGTATCCGCTTCCACTACCTCCCCCGGCAGTGAGTTCCAGGCACTACTCTCTGTGTAAAACAATTTGCCTCGTACATCTCCTTTAAATCTTGCCCCTCGCACCTTAAACCTTTGCCCCCTAGTAATTGACTCTTCCACCCTGGGAAAAAGCTTCTGACTATCCACTCTGTCCATGCCCCTCATAATCTTGTAGACGTCTATCAGGTCTCCCCTCAACCTCCGTTGCTCTAGTGAGAACAAACCAAGTTTCTCCAACATCTCCTCATAGCTAATGCCCTCCATACCAGGCAACATCCTGGTAAATCTATTCTGTACTCTCTCCAAAGCCTCCACATCCTTCTGGTAGTGTGGCGACCAGAATTGAACACTATATTCCAAGTGCGGCCTAACTAAAGTTCTATAAAGCTGCAACATGACTTGCCAATTTTTATACTCAATACCCCAGCCGATGAAGGCAAGCATGCTGTATGCCTTCTTGACTACCTTCTCCACCTGCATTGCCACTTTCAGTGACCTGTGTACCTGTACACCCAGATCTCTTTGCCTTTCAATACTCTTAAGGGTTCTGCCATTTACTGTATATTTCCTATCTGTATTAGACCTTCCAAAATACATTTGTCCGGATTAAATTCCATCTGCCATCTCTCCGTCCAAGTCTCCAACTGATCTATATCCTGCTGTATCCTCTGATGGTCCTCATCGCTATCTGCAAATCCAGCAACCTTTGTGTCGTTCGCAAACTTACTAATCAAACCAGTTACATTTTTCTCCAAATCATTTATAAATATTACAACAGTAAAGGTCCCAGCACTGATCCCTGAGGAACGCCACTTGTCACAGCCCTCCATTCAGAAACGCACCATTCCACTGCTACCCTCTGTCTTCTTTGACCGAGTCAGTTTTGTATCCACTTTGCCGGCTCACCTCAAATCCCATGCGACTTCACCTTCTGCACCAGTCTGCCATGAGGGACCTTGTCAAAGGCCTTACTGAAGTCCATGTAGACAACATCTACTGCCCTACCCTCATCAATCATCTTCGTCACTTCCTCGAAAAACTCGATCAAGTTCATGAGACACGACCTCCCCTTCACAAAACCATGTTGCTTCTCACTAATAAGTCCACTTATTTCTAAGTGGGAATAAATCCTGTCTCGAAGAATCCTCTCCAATCATTTCCCTACCACTGATATAAGGCTCACTGGCCTGTAATTGCCTGGATTATTCTTGCTACCCTTCTTAAACAAAGGAACAACATTGGCTATTCTCCAATCCTCTGGGACTTCCCCTATAATAAGAGTTTTAACAACACCAAGTTAAAGTCCAACAGGTTTATTTGGTAGCAAATGCTATTAGCTTTCGGAGCGCTGCCCCTTCGTCAGATGGAGTGGATATATATATAGGGCGGCACGGTAGTACAGTGGTTAGCACTGCTGCTTCACAGCTCCAGGGACCTGGGTTCGATTCCCGGCTTGGGTCACTGTCTGTGTGGAGTTTGCACATTCTCCTCGTGTCTGCGTGGGTTTCCTCCCGGTGCTCCGGTTTCCTCCCACAGTCCAAAGATGTGCGGGTTAGGTTGATTGGCCATGCTAAAATTGCCCCTTAGTGTCCTGAGATGCGTAGGTTAGAGGGACGGCACGGTAGCACAGTGGTTAGCACTACTGCTTCACAGCTCTTCGATTCCCGGCTCGGGTCACTGTCTGTGTGGAGTTTGCACATTCTCCTCGTGTCTGCATGGGTTTCCTCCGGGTGCTCCAGTTTCCTCCCACAGTCCAAAGATGTGCGGGTTAGGTTGATTGGCCAAGCTAAATTGCCCCTTAGTGTCCCAGGATGTGTAGGTTAGAGGGATTAGCGGGTAAATATGTAGGGATAAGGGGATATGGCCTGGGTGGGATTGTTGTCGGTGCAGACTCGATGGGCCAAATGGCCTCTTTCTGCACTGTAGGGTTTCTATGATTTCTATGACCTCCTCCTTTTTGATCTCAACATGACAAACTATCTACACATCCTTTCCCAGACTTATGCCATGTGCTCTCATTTTTGTCTTGTAATAATAATCTAATGCCTTCTGGAAGTCCATGAAGAAAATAACTATGGACTGCTTTTAACCATCATGTTGGTGATCCGCAATAAAAAATAACCAGATGGGTCGGACATGTCCAACCCTTCACGAGCCCCATTGATTGATAATCACTGATGCCCGAAACGCTGCCCTCCGTGGTTTCAGTGTGTATAGATAGTGAAATAAATCAGCCACTAAGAGGTTTTTCTCAGTCTGCTCTTTATTCAGCACCTTAGGTTTTCAAATACCTACAAAATATGAATTCAGTTTTAAAAAGCCATTAATCACCTTGAAGGTCTCCAATAAAACATTCAGCACTGATTCAGTACAGTTTTGAATAGATGTTTTGTCCTTTTGAAAACTTTACAGCAAACGTTCCATTCAATCTACAACAGGATGCATTAGAAACCTGGTGGGCTGCCCTGGAGACCCTGACCTTGAGAACACTGATGCCTGTGATGACCTTCAATCTTGCTTACTACCCTGGTATCCATAACGTGTGTGGTCGCTTTGCAATCCCTGGCCACACTGATACACTTGATCTTAGTATCCCTGGACACCTCGGTGTGTTTGGCCCTCTTTGGCTTTTCTTCCTCTCCTTCGCAGCCCTCATATCTTTGAACCTGGCCACTTTGTTGTCCCTAATCTGCTCAACCATCCTGGCCAGTCCGGCAGCCCTGGTTTGTTCGAATCAGCACTTTACTTTTTCGTCACACTATCATCTCTAAGAGAGAACATTGTGAATTCATCGCATCCCAAGATCTGAGTACAAAATCCCAGTACAGTGCTGGGGGAACCTGTATTTATATAATATCTTTCAGGACATTCCAAAGATTTCAGTCACTCAATGCTTCATTAAATATAGCAAATTGTTGACATGTAGGAAAACTGCAACTAATTTGTGCGTAACTAGGTCCAAGAAGCAGCAACACAATAAATGCTCAAGTGATAGTGGATGGATTCATCTTGGCAGGGCATTGAGTGAAAAATGTCCTATTTTTTTAAAATAGTGTCATCTGTGCTGAGAGGACAGTAAGGGGCTTTGGTTTACTGAGGAAGCAGCCAAGAAACAGCACTTCAACAGTGCAGCACTCTGCGGTACTGCACCAGTGTATCGGCCTAAATGACGTGCTCAGGCTTTGGAAATGTTAGTTAACATAACAACCTTCAGTCACAAAGGGAAGAGTACTACCCACTGGGCCATGTCTGAGAACAAGTGATCCTGCAGATAAGATGTTAAACTAAGGCTCATTTAGCTGTTCCAGGGCATTAGCTGGATTTTCAAGAGCAACGAGGCATAAGAAATAGGAACAGAAGGAGGCCATTCGGCCCTTTGAGAGCTGAACTTAGCTCAACTTCACCTTCTCATCCTATCTCCATATGCCTTGATTTTCTTAGTCCCCAATAATCTATATATTTTGTCTTGAAATTATTCATTGGTCGAGCATTCACATTCTTTTGAGGTGAAGAATTCCAAAGATTCACAAGCCTTTGAGCCAAGACCTTTTTCCTCATTCTAGCCGCCCAAAACGGGTCTCCTTGTGATTTGTTCAAACTTTACTTTTGTGCAAAATAGCTGCTACAATTACATATAGCAATAACTACATTCCAAAGAGAAATGCACATGAAGCACTTTGAGATGTTTCTAAGAGGTGTAACAGGCCATAGTGATGCCTCTGATTTCTGTGCTCTAGCTGCCAGCTAAGATGCCCCCAAAGGTCTTTGGCTATCGTTGTGACACTGAGATTGTTTGATCTCCTTGGCGACACAAATGTTCCTGATATCTTTGATCTCAACTACTGCGACAATAACTTGCATTTGTATAGCACCTTTAAAATTGCGAAGTTCCAAAAGGGCTTCATAGGATTGTTATTGAAGCAAATTTGACACTGGGCCTCAGGAGATATTGACCAAAAGCTTGGCCAAAGAGGTCATTTTGAAGGATTGTCTTCAAGGAGGAAAGAGACGTGGAGAGGGATAGAGAGGGAATTCCAGAGCCTATTGCCTCAGCAGCTAAAGATACAAGTGCCAATGCTGGAGCAATTTGAAATAGAGACGCTCAAGATGCCAGAATTAGTTATGGGGCTGGAAGAGGTTACAGAGATAGGGAGGGGTGAGAGCAATGTGCAATTTGAAAAAAAAAACAAGGCATTGTTTAACCAGATACCCATGAAGGGTAGCGGGCACAGGGGTGATAGGAGAATGGGACTGGGGGCACATTAGGGTACGGCACCAGAGCTCGGATGAACCTTATTTTATTTTGTGTGGAAGATGGGAGGTCAGTTAGGAGCACATTGCAATAGTCAATACCCGAGGAAGCAAAAGCTTCGGGAGGGTTTCATCCGAGAATGGGCTGAGGCTGGAGCAGAATCAAATTATGTTGTGAAGGCGGAAATGGGCCGTTTTAGTGATGGGGCAAATATATGGTTGGAAACTCATTCTGGGGGTTAAATATAGCACCAACTTCCTTGATAGTTTTGTCCAGCTGTTGATAGTTGCCAGGGAGAGGGGAAGGAGTTGGTTGCTGGGGAGCAGGGTCTGTGGTTTGAGCTGAAGACAATACCTTCAGTCTTCTCAATATTTAATCTGATTATCCAACACTGGCTGTCTGACAATGTAGAGACAGTCGAGAGATAGGGGGGTAATCTAAATCTGAGCGTGGCCCACCTATGTGATATCACTGAGGGGCAGCATGTGGATGAGAAATTGTTGTCATCCTGTTGTTCCCAATCGCATGAATGTCCTGGTTTCTGAACTCCTTGTTCTCCTTGGCCTCTCTGACACCCTCTATCGCCTTGATGTCTCTGAATGTTTTGGTGTCTCTGGTCTCCTTGCTAGTGATGCAGCAATTAGAGGAGAAATGGATTTTCTTCATTTCTTTGAAGCTAAAGGTTGCTGAATAGCTTCCTTCATCCTCAGAGTCTGAGGAATGGATCATTGACATTCCATGTTACTGATCACTGAGGTGAAGAAGGCATTACATATTCACTGGATGAGCAAATTGTATTTTCCCTAAAGCTGTTTGTTAAAAATCTGTTTGAAATGTTGTGAATTGAACAAAAGTTTCCAAACACTCTAATATTCCTAATCTCTCTGGTCTCTACAGCCACTGTGATTCCTTGTCAAACCTGCGCTCCTTACTCTTGTTTCCTACTCTCAGTCGTTTGGACTTCCTCCCATTTTTTGGGGTAAACAGTTTATTCTTTTTGTGTCAAAAGGGCGACCTAAAACACCAGTTTAATGCAAAAAATGATGTGATAACTTATACATAGATTTCTGACCACATTATTAGTTTTCAAAATAATTGACAACCCCTTCTGTGTTAATAGCAACTAAAACAGAGCAATTAAGCAGCACAATCACAGTCATGCTTGATCTCCCTGCACCGATGTTCTTCCATTAAGACTAAAGGTACAAAACATAAACTAATTCATCACAAATTCTGCTACAATAACTCTGAATAGAAGGAACTAAAAAATGTTTCAGCTCTACCTCAGTCTTATTATCAAAACTGTTTTGCTGTCCTTAAGATGTTCTGATCATACCATGGATTGATTGTTGACTTTGCTTTTTGTAGCTGCTCAATGTGTAACATCACAGTGTCACACAACATAAAAAGAGGCCATTCAGCCCACATGTCTGTGCTAGATCTTTCTCAGATCTATCCAATTAGTCCCATCCCCTTGCTCTGTTCACAAAGCTCACCAAATTTTTCTTCTCAAGTAGATATTAAATTCCCTTTTGAAAGTTTATGTTACTCTGCTTCCACCACCCTTTTAGGCCATTTTTGTGGTCTCTCAATTGGGCTTGGCTGTTCTTGTGAGAATTTACGGGCAGCTTTGAGTAGAGGGGCTCCGTTCACTGGAAACTGGGTAAAAATTGCTCTGACATCATTAACCCTTACGGCCTTGAGGAAGAGGAGTCAAAAAGATGAGATGGCAACATTTTAAATGTAAATGGTTCCAATATCTCTTGTGTGCTTATTGGGTGGGATTTTTCCGGCCATTCATGCTGGCAGGATCCTCTGGTCATGCTGTAGATGCTCCCCCACCATTGCTTTCCCGGTGTGAGGGCCGCATTCAATGGGAAATCCCATTGATAATGGCAGGAACGGAAGATCCCGCTACCGGCCACTGACTAGATCCCCCCCACTACCACAAAATATGTGGTGGGTTGCACAGAAAATCCTGCCCATTGTCTGGTGTGGCAGAGAGTTGGGCAAGTTGGTAAGTTCCCACATTGTTCTCCTTTGAGCAGAGAAGGTTACGGGGAGATTTAACACAGAATAAAACATTGAAGGGTTTTAATTAAGCAGATAAGAGGAAACTGTTAGCAGTGGCATGAGGAGCAGTAACCAGAGTGAGAGAGCAGTGGAGGCTGGCTCACTGAATATATTCACGGCTGAGTTAGATCGATTTGTGATTGACGAAGGAGTCAGAGGTTTTGGGGATCAGACAGGAAAGTGGAGTTGAGGCCACAATCAGATCAACCATGATCTCATTGAATGGTGGAGCAGGCTCGAGGGGCTGAATGGCCAGCTCCTGCTCCGAATTCTTCGTATTCGTAACATCGTTAGTAAAGAAACCAATGAAAATGTTTGAATGCAGAGAGTTATGATGAGTTGGATGGCACTCTCTAAAACGATGCTGGAAGAAAATTCAAGGGTAACTTTCAAAAGGAAATTTGAGAAATACTTGGAAAGATTTGTGTGAGAATGAAGGGAGAGCAGAGAAGTGGCGCCAATTGGATAGCTTTGTGAATGAGCTGGCATAGGCACGATGTGCTGAATCGCCTCCTTCAATGCTGCATGTTCTATGATTCTATTCTATGATTTGATCCCCATTCTGGACTGTTTCAGCAGGCAGGAAAGGAAAAGCGGTTAGAGTACGAGAACTGGCCTAATCTAGGGAAGAGAAAAAGCAGCCAAGGATCTTGTACCCATCATAGAATCATAGAAATCCTACATTGCAGAAAGAGGCCATTCAGCCCATCGAGTCTGCACCGACCACAATCCCACCCAGGCCCTATCCCCTTATCCCTACATATTTACCCGCTAATCCCTCTAACCTACACATCTCAGGACACTAAGGGGCAATTTTAACCCGCACATCTTTGGACTGTGGGAGGAAACCGGAGCACCCGAAGGAAACCCACGCAGACACGGGGAGAATATGCAAACTCCACACAGAAAGTGACCCAAGCTGGGAATCGAACCCAGGTCCCTGGAGCTGTGAAGCAGCAGTGCTAACCACTGTGCTATCGTGCCGCCCATGATCAAGTCAATCCTGTTGCAAAGTGAATGTATGTACATCAGCGGAGGACAGAATGGAGCTTGGCTGCAATGCCTGCCTGGGCTGGCTACACCCTACACAACACACTGTCTAGGTGCACTCATCAAGAATGAGTCTTTGACCAAATGACCCAGAGTTGACTCCCAACAAGAGCTGCCAAGGCCTCTCAATGGTAAATTTCACAGCTAATCAGAATAATCTCCCATTAAAACCCAGAGACCGTTCAGCCCAACTTGCCCGTGCCTGCTATCAAATGAATCCCATTACTCTGCTCTTTCCCTATGGACCTTCAATTTTTTTCTGTTTTCATCCTTAATTGCCCTTTTCCCTTTTGGAATTGAGTTAAATCTTCTTCCAACACGCATTCAGACAGTGGATTCCTGATCAAAATAATTTGCTATGTGAAATATTTCCTCCTCATTTCCCCACTGGGGATTGCCATAAGATCATTGCCAATGATCTTAAACCTGCATCATTTGATTGCTGACCTTCCTGCCTGCATCTCTCTATCGAAACCACTCATCATTTTAGACACCTCTGAAATCGTACAATCCCACATAATAAAGAAGGAATGGAACTCATCACAGGTTAGACTTTCCAAGTCCTTTCCTACCGCCAGTACACACTGGAAAACGTGTGGGAAAGGAGTGGGAAAACTTGGCTAATTTGGTCATTATGAACCAGTGACCATAGCCGGTTCCTCAGGAGGTGGGGGGATTTTCCTAAAGTAAAATACAGACAAGAAAGTTTGACATCAGGGAGTCACTAGGAACCTCTTAGCTGCCAGAATTTCACACATTGTTGGGATCTACTTGATAATAGTTTGTCCTAATGACTCCACTGACCTGGTACTAATCTAGTAGTTACCAGTGACTAGGTTACAATATTTATTTAAAAAACCACTTTATTTACATTAATTACAATAGCACATACTAATTCACAAGAAGTCTACTTATTAAAAACCTTTTATACATTGAACATAATAACCAGTTTAGTCACTTTTACTTTGTACACTTCTCTGGAGGAGTTGGTGAGGGAGGGGATTTGGAGGTTAGCAGGGTAGGGGGTTAGTGACAAGGAGGCACTCCTACATCCAGTCCTCATAGTGAGGATGTTGTGGAGTCCACTATCTCTCGGCCATTGCACACAGTCGGCACATAGTGCACAGCGGAACCTGCAAAGAGAAATGACAAGGTTTAGTTCAGCGCTGTTGTTTCAGCGACACTTCCCGTGGGCTGCCGTGCACTGCCATGGCAACCAGCAGTCCGCCAACAGGTGCCAACGCCAAAAACAGCAAAGCACAAAGTCACTTGGCAACTGTATGTGCAGCTCTAGTGGCAGAGACTGCCTCAAGGATTGACATCAGTAAAGGTGCACCCAAATGTCTGCCATCTCTCACAGATAGAAAGATTATGTTTTTGTGTTTATCGGGGTCCACAAGTTCTTACAGCAGGTCCTGTGCACATGTTGGACACATGCAGTAATAGAGGAGCTACAGTTGTCCTTAGTGTCTTTCTTTTTATTCGTTCAGGGGATATGGGCATCACTGGCTGGGCCAACATTTACTGCCCATCCTTAATTGCCCTTGAACCAAGTGGTTTGCTGGTTGTTTGCTGGACCATTTCAGAGGGGCAGTTAAGAGTCAACTACATTGCTGTGGATCTGGAGTCACATGTAGGCCACACTGGGTAAGGATGGCAGATTTCCTTCCCTAAAGAACATTAGTGACCAAATGGGTTTTTACGACAATGGTTTCATGGTCATCATTAGACTTTTAATTCCAGATTTTTATTGAATTCAAATTTCACCATCTGCCATGGGGTCCCCAGAGCATTACCCTGGATTTCTGGGTTAGTAGTCCAGTGATAATACCACTATACCACTGCCTCCCCCTTTCTCCCTCTGTCTCCCTCTGTCTTTCGTTAGACTCATGGAGGGAGAGGTTAATTGCTCTGTCTCCACACATGTATTTATCATGTGTGAAGAGTGGTCAGTGGGGTGTGAGGTCCCAGCTGGGCTGAGACTGACACCCAAAGGGACTATACCCCAACATTAGCCAGTAGCATGGGGAGAGGAAGAAAGGAAGTTACTGGTGCAGGGTGAAAACACTCCCAATCTGAGCACTTCAGGTCATCTATGCAAATGTGAATAAGTGTAGAGGGAATGACAGGCAGTGGAGCTGTGGGCAGGTTGATCCTCTCTGTAATAAAGGGGGCATTGTGAGGACCCAGGCCTGGAGAGCAGGAGATACTCACCGTGCGAGTGGACAGCCCCTGAGCCGGTCACGCTGAAACGACTGGTCGCCACTCGGTGGGTGACCACGTTTTTCTGAGGCTGGAAAAGGATGATGTGGATTTTGGGAGCGAACAGGCAGCCCAACACAACAGAGCCACTCAGACTGACAGAGATACACATGGTGGTGGTCTGGACCTGTGAGGAAAGAGAGCGAGAGGGTCAGATCAAAACCAGGTCCTGGTTCAGACACTGCTGCTCACTAAAACCCAAGCCTTTCTTCCCATGATAGACCCGGTGCTCCACTAGAGCCAGGATACCTGGTCATGGAGATGGAAACAATGCCTTAACACATTCCCAAAGAAAAGCAGAGTTCTCAACATCATCTCCTAAGCAACACCACTATGACAGGTTTAACTGATCATTTATTTCATTTGATGGAAGGACAAACCAAAGAAGAACGTACTCGGTAAATGGTAGGACTCTGAAGAGTGCAGTTGAACAGAGGGATCTGGGAATACAGGTACAGAATTCCCTAAAAGTGACGTCACAGGTGGATAGGGTCGTAAAGAGTGCCTTTGGTACATTGGCCTTTATAAATCGGAGTATCGAGTATAAAAGTTGGAGTGTTATGGTAAGGTTATATAAGGCATTGGTGAGGCCGAATTTGGAGTATTGTGTACAGTTTTGGTCACCTAGTTACAGGAAGGATGTAAATAAGATTGAAAGAGTGCAGAGAAGGTTCACAAGGATGTTGCCGGGACTTGAGAAGCTGAGTTACAGAGAGAGATTGAATAGGTTGGGACTTTATTCCCTGGAGCGTAGAAGATTGAGGGGAGATTTGATAGAGGTGTATAAGATTTTGATGGGTATAGATAGAGTGAATGTAAGCAGGTTTTTTCCGCTGAGGCTAGGGGAGAAAAAAACCAGAGGGCATGGGTTAAGGGTGAAAGGAGAAAAGTTTAAAGGGAATATTAGGGGGGGCTTCTTCACGCAGAGAGTGGTGGGAGTGTGGAATGAGCTGGCGGATAAACTGGTAAATGCGGGGTCACTTTTAACATTTAAGAAAAACTTGGACGGGTTCATGGATAAGAGGGGTGTGGAAGGATATGGTCCAAGTGCAGGTCAGTGGGACTAGGCATAAAATGGTTCGGCACAGACAAGAAGGGCCAAAAGGCCTGTTTCTGAGCTGTAATTTTCTATGGTTCTATGGTTCTATGTTAGTGGGATTCTACTGTGCGCTGAACTGGTTGGTGTATTACTGGAAATATAATAGTCCCTTCACTTCTAAAGCAATTCTTTGGCTGTGGAAGACTTTGGAATGGTTTGGCAATCTGAGGCGTGTGAAATGTGAACTGCAGGTAACTCAAACCTAAAAGAAACTACCATCCTCTCAGGGCAGCTAGTGAAGGGCAATAAATGCCAGCCTTGCCAACGTTGCCTGACCCCCCCTAAGTAAAATGAGCAGAAATAGAGAAGTTCCAGATCTTTTCTCTTAAGGTGAAACCTCAGCTGATCAATGACTCAACAACACGTACCCAAGACAACTGCTGCCTTCACTTAACTACTAAACTCAAAATGAACAATTCATCAGCAGCATATATATTATTAAACAGTCAGATATGAATAAGAACAAAGAAAAATAATTACTTATAGTTATAAAAATCCAACAGGATGTCAATTGGCAGTGTTCTTTATGGAGCTGAATCTGACTCATTGTGACTAGAATATTATCAGTCACTGTTTGATGATTAAGATAGTGAATGTTACAGTTCCAGCTTAAAGAAACATCTCTTAAAGCTCTTCAAAATTTGCCACTGTCTTTTAGCTCATAGATTTGTCAAAGATATAGGGATCGTGGCCAGGAATGGTCACAGGTAGTGAGAGACAGACTGAAAGTCATGATGGAGAAGGTGTAAAGGGAACCAAATAGACAATCTCATGGAGTCAAATATAGGGAGAGAGTGGAGGAGGCCACTGGGTCATATATGGAGAGAGGGTAGAGGTCATAGGGTTGTGCATGGAGAGAGAGTATAGGAGGTCACATGGTCGTACATAACTGGAAGCGAGGTCAGGATCTGGCCAATCGATAGCTGGCGATGAGGGTAGGTGCAGGTTGGGTGACTCACAACTAGGGGGGGATGTGGTGTGATAAGTTTCAAAATTGGAAATTGGATTGATGTATGGGTTGGCGAAGAGAAACAGATTTAAACCCAGTGAGCACCATGACTGCTTCTAGAAGCAGCTAAGGGGAAGCTAGGGTAGGCGAGGAAGTGCATGGAGTGGAGGCGCATGGGGTGGGGCATATGGAGTGGGGATACATGGGAGGGGGCACATGGGGTGGGGACACATGGGGCAGGGGTACATGGGGTGGGGTACATGAGGTGGGGATACATGGGGTGAGGGCACATGGGGCAGGGGTACATGGGGCAGGGGCTACATGGGGTGGGGGTACAGGGGGTGGGGGTACATGGGGTGGGAGCACATGGGGTGGGGGCACATGGGGCAGGGGTACATGGGGTGGGGTACATGAGGCGGGGGTACATGGGGTGGGGCTACATGGGGTGGGGGTACATGGGGTGGGGGCACATGGGACAGGGTACTTGGGAGGGGGCACATGAGGCAAGGGTACATGGGAGGGGTCAAATGAGGTGGGAGTACATGGGGTGGGGGTACATGGGCTGGGGACACATGGGTTGGGGACACATGGGCTGGGGACACATGGGTGAGGGGGTGAAAGGAATATCAGGATATTCTGATGGGGTGACATGAGATAAAGTGAAAGGGGGTTTGTGGGGAGCACCGATAGGGCTGAGTATCATGCTTCTGTGTTTTTCTGAGGGAAATGTTACATAATTTTTCTGAGGTGCTAAAGTTCCCTCCAATGCTAAAGTGCATTGGAGGGAACTGGAGGAAGCTTTACTCTAACATATGTGTTGTCTGTGTGATAAGTGTGCTCGATACTCACACTCTGTCTGGAAAGGGAAAGACACTTTTCCCAAACATGCTGCATCTCAAATCCTAAGTCAAATCAGTGAGCTGATGGAGGATCCGGTTGAATGCCCGAGGTGGGAACAGGTTAGAGAAAACGAGAGAGCTACCAGGGCATGGGGAAGTGATTGGCACTGTAGTGAAAGGAGAGCTGGTGAACCCTATCTATGAGGATTTATAAAAGATTAAATAACCTGTGAAAAATCACAGCACAATCAGGGCTGAGATTGGCACTCAGGAACAATGGGGTAAAAATGAGAAATGTCTCCAACGTTAGAGGCAGCTGGTAAGTAAATGTTTAGTAATCAGCCGAGAGGACCGGTCTAAGATTGGTTTCATACTGGTAGGATAAAGACCTTGGTGCGCTGCTTACCCTATAGTCACTGGAGGTGACGTAGAAGATTGGCAGGAAGGCCAGCCAGATAATACACGTGGTATACATGGTGAACCCAATGAATTTGGCCTCATTGAAATTCTCTGGGCACTTCCTCGTTTTAAAGGCGTACACAGTGCAGAGCACAATGAGAACCACAGTGTACGTCAATGAGGTCAGCATACTGGACTCCTTGGTGTTGCACTTGAGAGTGACAATGTCCCGTTTCTCGAGTGTTGTCTCCTTTCTGGTGCCTGGTGTTTCCACCACAAGCCAGACGGTGACGACAATCAATTGACAAGAGATCAGTGCCAAGCAGATCACCACTTGGGAGGTTGGGCTGATGCATCGTGGTCTCTGCGTGCCATCTTTTACCCCGTTGAAGATTCTGGCGATGCGGTTTGTCTTGGTGAGGAGGGCTGAGTAGCAAACTGCAAAGGAGGATCCCAATCCCAAACGTCGCAAGGTACATACTGTGGTCGATGGTTTTGCGATGAAAATGAGGGTCATGCTGTAGCACATCAGGACCCCGATGAGAAGGATGTAACAGAGCTCACGTCCAGATGCCTTCACCACTGGGGTGTTATTGTTTTTCACAAAGATCCCAAACACGCAGAGGGTTGAGATGAAGCCAAGGCAGGAAATGGTGATGGGCCCAATGGCCCAGGCATCCTCCCATTTGATATACTCTTCTGGAAGGTCATAGCAGCTGCTGAGATCCTCAGTTGGCCATCTTCCTGGCCCACAGTCCATGCAAGTGAATTCATCGTAGAGAAACTCATAAGGATGGCAGGGAATGCAGAGCCAGCAGCAGACATCTCCTCGCTGCATACTCTTGGCTTCATTCTTGGCACAGGGGTCACTGCACTGGGAAGTAGGGATGGATGCTTCGGCCCAGGGAATCAAGCTGCTGTTCAGTGTGAGATCTTCACCCCAGTACCCCACTTTCTGATAGGAGTATCTCCCACCCTTCGACTGGTAATTCAAGATATTGTAGCGGCCAATTCCATCTCCAAATGTATCAAATCGGATTTTACTCCTTGTATCGTGAGGTCGGAAAGGAGCTGGGGAGAAAAGAGAAATAGATTGACATGATCTCTGAAGTATGTTAACACAGTGAGATAATGGGTAATGAGATTCTGACCTTGTCAAAGTCAAAGTTCATCACACCATCCACCTAGTGGAGGTGTTCAGTGTGCGATGTGTGTCCCTTTAAATAAAAGCAATGAAGACCAGATTCCAGTTCTATCCTTCACCACCTGGCTAAAAAATTCAGGAGGACAAGCACTGCCTGGCTTGTCTCCTCCTCACTAGCCCTGAGGCAAATTCCCATGCCCAACAAACTGCCCTCTCTGCTGATATCAGCTTCCTCAACACGGAACTCCAATCAAATCAAGGTCTTGGCCTGTGAGCGATATCACTCAGTTCCACAGCGAGCAGCAGGGTGATTGACTATTGGAGAATAAACTAAGGGAGGTCTTGCAGGGGGGAATGGAGTTGGTGAGAGTGTGAGGGGCGGCTGAAAGCGAGGTGGGGGTCGGGCAGTCTGTTCTTGACCCAGGCTGGCTTTAATACATCCAGCTCGGAGCCCTCGTCCCAGACACCCACAGGAACACAAATCATTTAGCTGCTATGGTTCACGTGTGTGCAGACAGGTAGCCCCACCCTCAGCAGATAAAATCCGGGACAATACACGTCCCATGATGACCTGACTTGAGATGCGGAAAGAAGAGTGAAATTACGTGACAATGCCGAAAAATCCGGGATAGTTGGTCACCCTGAACCTTCTCAGGGGTCAGTGTTGTTGTGTCCATCCCTTGTCTGACTGACCTCCTGTCCCATTCAGGGAGTCTCGCTCAGTCTTTCTGATCTCTGTGAACCAGAACCAACCACTGCCAGACAAATCTGGCCTCACATTTAACATTCACCCTAATGTTTGTGAGTGTTGATAGGAAAGGACAGAAACTGAGTAAATAGGAGTGACGTGAGCAGAACGCATTCCGTGAACCAGTCAGAGCACTCTCTCATGCTGCTGCACTGTCCAATGTGTCAAAGGTCATGAGGGGGTAGATGTAATGTGGGGTTCAGGTGAATATCAGATCAGCCATGATCTCACTGAATGGCAGAGTAGGTTCAAGGGGCTGAATGGCCTACTCCTGCTCCTAATTCATATGTTCAATGTCATATTCATCCTGCAAACCTCACTGTACAAATTATCCAATCATTTGTCACTTTGCGGTTAGTGGGACTTTGCTATGTGCAAATTGGCTGTGGGGTTTCCTACATTTAAACAGTGACTACACCTCAACAGGCTGGTATTGGGGCTGAGATGTTTCGGGATGTCCTGAGATTATGAAAGGTGCTCCAGAAATGCAAGTGAAGCCACGAGGAAGAGTTAATTTACCATCAAAGTGAACTTTGATGATGTAATCCTTGTAAAACTTCTTTCCATTCATGGGCCTGATGTTATCACAAGGCCTGGTGCTGTTGGGACAGAGAGCCTGGTGCATGTTGTGGAGGGCATGAGCCATCGCATACACTGCATTCAAAACAAACATGATCTTCGTCTCCTGCTCAAACTTCACTTTGAGGGAGTTCCTCCCACAGTCAGGTGTCCTTAAGCTGCAATGGAACTTCTGTTCCCAAAACTCTCGAAACCAGGAATTCCTGGAGTTGTTGTAAGGGTTGAGGTTGACGAAATAGGTCGTAAACTCCTGAATGTTTTGGGATGCCAACTCGATAGTTATGGCCCCATTGGCTGCCTGTTCATTGCCTTTGACCACATTCTCCAGCGCACCCCAACCATCGCTGGCCACCCACATGAAGGACACATTGAGCCTCCGAGCAGCAGCCAGCAGCTCCCGAGCATCCTCGCTCTTTGTGAACAGAACCACCACTTTGGCATTGGGCTTCTGCATCAGAGCTTTGATCACCCCATCATACGTCTTCTGGTTCATGGAGCGGCCCACCTTCTCCGAGGTGGCGATGCAGATGTTCCTGGAACGAGCCTCCTGTTCAAAGGCCTCAATACCTGTTTCACCATAGTCACCCTCAGATGCTACGGTGGAGACGTACGTCCAGTTGAAGAAACGTAGGATGTCAGACATGGCTTTCGCTTGGTAGAAATCAGGAGGTACAGTTCGCGCAAAGTAATCGTAGCGCGATTTATCACTTAGCTTGGCACTGGTTGAGGCGTAGCTGATCTGTGGAATCTGGAACAAACGCAGCAAGTTGGCCACCTGGAAACGATCAAAAGAAGAGCATTGTTAGTACGTCATCTTGTCTGGGAAAGCCCCGGACGAGAGTACTCGCTGCCTGGATGCTTGGTTAAGCAATGTGTTGTGCAGAAATTCCTAAAATTCCCAGATATAAACTAGACTCTAAAAGGCTGCTTCTTACAACGGAAATCTACTTCTTCCAATTGCTCCTGTGACGGAGACTAAGCCAGTAAGGTTCAGAGTGAATACTGTTCATCACAACCCTAACCCTGACTGCTGCTCTACCTCAGATCTTATCTTGTATTGGTCTTGGTAACCCCAGTTTGAGACATCACATCTGGCAGTGGGAACTGCTGCAAAACAGAGAGTGTTGTCCCCACCAGTTACAAAACAGAGGTATTGAGCTGTCTGCTGCTAATAAACATGCACAATGTGCTTTGTCACACCACTGCCTTTTGATCTACATTAATAATACCCATCCTCACCCCACCCTACACACAAGGAACATTATTTGAAGAATCTGGAGCTATAGTTGATCCTTTTCAGCTCCGTAATCCATACATCTAGTAAATAAGCTGTTAAACCATCCTTTGAAACTCATCCCTTCAGTGCCTTAGCGATCCATCAGAGAATCTATTGTGTTTCAAAGGTCCCTAGTGTTTCGGCCTAGTGGATTATTATAAATATTTCACAAAGTTCTTTTCAATACTGCAAATGCTGGAAATATACAAAAATCAAAAATGCTGGAAACACCCAGCAGGTCAGGCAGCATCTGTGGAGAGAGAAACAGAGTTAACATTTCACGTCGATGGCCTATTGTCAGAACAGAAGGAAAAGTAACAGATTCTAAGGGGGGGGGGGGGGGGGGGGGGGGGGCGATTCTCCCAAAAGCGCTGAATTGTTGGGAAAACTGTTCTAGATCACGACTGTTTTTTCAGTGCAGCTTCAGACCCGAATCTCTGCAGTCTGTGCAATGCAGAGGTCCCAGTCGTGAATCTCATTAAAAACACAGGGGGTGGGGCCTATTTGCGCCAGAGTTTGACAGTTCTGGAACTCTGCACATGCGCAGTGATCCCGATCTGTCAGTCTCCCCATTTGCTGGCCAGCCTGATCACTGGCCAGCCCGGGACCCTTGCAGTGCTGCCCCTCCAGCACCCCCCATGGCCCGATCGCGGCCACCACAGCAATTCCCGGGCCAGCCCTGACCCCCTCCGTCTCAGAGCACCCTGATGTACAGCCCACCCCCCCCTAGCTGTGTAGATCCCCCCATACCCACAACCTCACCCCGGCAGACTTCCCGCCCACCCCCGCTGACCCCCCCATCCCCCAGGGTCAGACCTCCCCTCCCCCAGCCCACCCCAATCGCTGCCCTCCCTCCAGCCCAGACCGATCCCCATGCAGAGTGTCAGCGGGATGCCCCACCCCCACCAATCGCCCTTAGGACCTGCCCACAATAGCCCCCCCCCCCCCCGCCCCCCCCGGCACTGCCTGATGCCCAGTGGACAGTGCCAAGGTGCCCCCTGGTCATGGGCGCTTTGCCCCTTGGGCAATGCCAGGGGGCACAGGCTGGCACTGCCAAGGTGACCATGCCTATGGGGCACGATCCCCCGCTGCCCGACCCTTTGGGGGGGGCCCGATTGCCTCCCCTTCATTCCGGTGGAGTCTCCTGCTAGTTCCCCGAACGTGGGGAGCTCATCTAAACCCCGCCAGAATGAAGTACTCCTGGCGGGGTGGGAGATTCAATTGAGGCCTGAAAGTTCCCGATAATTAGATTGAAAATACATTTAAAACATATTAATAACAGATTTAAATGACTTACCTGCCTTCCTGCCGGTTTCCAGCGTGGTCTGACCGGCGACTGTTCACCGGCTCTGGGAGATGCGCATGCGTTCCTGACGCACGCACAAATCCTTGTTCAAGGCCGGTGACGCGCATCTCCCACCCTGACCCACCAAAACAGTTGCGGGTCACGATGGGAGAATCGCGGCCGGGGAGTGTGGAAAGTGAAGCTGTATGAGGGGATGGAAGGAAGGAGTAATTAAATGACAAAAGGAATGATGGTGCAAGGGTTAAGGAGTTGGAGATTGGACAAGTAAAGTTGATGGGTCTAAAGGAGGGGGAAATACCAACAGCAAATTGAACAGCAGTTATCAGCTGGGATTGTTGAACTTATTATAGAACTTAATATAGAAGGTTGTAAAGTTCTTCCTAACATCTGTTTTAAACTCACTTTTAGCTCCTTTAAATTTAACTAAAATGCACAAAGTAATTTGTATTTGTGCCACTAGTTTATTCACCTTATCGTGGATGATTGTGGATTCGGGTAACAAGCTATTTCCTTTTTTAGCTGTCCTTCTTTGTGTGGGCTTTTTTCACCGATGCACTATCATTAAACCCTCTGTCCCTTCCTGTCCCATTCTGCTCATCTTTACCCAAATCACTACCCTGTTCTATTGTCACGATGTTTCTCTTCGGATTTTCAAATCACCCTTCTCCTGAACTTGCCTCAAAGGTAATCATCTCTGGACTTCTACTTGAACCACGAGCAAATTGGCACTGGGTCCAGCAGATTAGAGAGTTAAATGCATGGCTCAAAGAGTGGCGTGGGGAAGAAGGGGCTTCATGGACACTGACATCAGAGCTCAGGAAAGAGGGAGCTGCTGTGTTGGGATGGGTTTCACTTAAACCAGGTTAGGGCCAATGTCCTGACGAATTATACAACCAGGACTGTGGATAGGGCTTTAAATGAATGGGGTGAGGACAGGGCAAGGAGGGTTCTGGTGAAGGGAGATTCCAAAATCCAAAGAGAAACATTGTGACAATAGAACAGGGTAGTGGTTTGGGTAAAGATGAGCAGAATGAGCCATGAAGGGATAGACGGTTTAACAGCAATCATGTATCGGTGATGAAAGCCCATGCAAAGAAGGACAGTTAAGAAAGGAAGTAGCTTGTTACCTGAGTGCACAAAGCATCCACAATAAGGTGAATGAACTAGTGGCACAAATACAGATACAAGATTTAGATCTAATCACCATTACAGACACATGCAGCAGGCGCCCAATCACCCAAAAGCTCTGTGGAATTGCAAATAATCGGAGGCCGGCTGGTAGGTGGTCGGAAAACCACCCAGTGAATTTTACAGGCCATCCTCTCCCATCTGCAAATCCATAAGCAGGGACACATAAAATTTTTCCTTTGGTTACAAGGTGACCAAGGCTGGGAAATAAATATTCTTGGGTACTCAGCATTTTTTGGAATGGACAGAATAGTAAAGGAAGAGGGGCATCCCTAAAAGTAAATAGAGTCATGGCGTCATAGTCATCGAGGTTTACAGCATGGAAACAGGCCCTTCGGCCCAACTTTTAAACCCGTAAGCTAATCCCAATTGTCCGCATTTGGCCCATATTCCTCTATACCCTTCTTACCCATGTAACTATCGAAATGCTATTTAAAAGACAAAATTGTACCCACCTCTACTACTACCTCTGGCAGCTTGTTCCAGATACTCACCACCCTCTGTGTGAAAAAATTGCCCCTCTGGACACTTTTGTATCTCTCCCCTCTCACCTTAAACCTATGCCCTCTAGTTTTAGACTCCCCTACCTTTGGGAAAAGATATTGACTATCTAGCTGATCTGTGCCCCTCATTATTTTATAGACCTCAATAAGATCACCCCTCAGCTTCCTACACTCCAGAGAAAGAAGTCCCAGTCTATCCAGCCTCTCCTTATAACTCAAACCATCAAGTCCTGGTAGCATCCTAGTAAGTCTTTTCTGCACTCTTTCTAGTTTAATAATATCCTTTCTGTAATAGGGTGATCAGAACTGCACACAGTATTCCAAGTGTGGCCTTACCAATGTCTTGTACAACTTCAACAAGACGTCCCAACTCCTGTATTCAATGTTCTGACCGATGAAACCAAGCATGCCGAATGCCTTCTTCACCACTCTGTCCACCTGTGACTCCACTTTCAAGGAGCTATGAACATGTACCCTTAGATCTCTTTGTTCTGTAACTCTCCCCAATGCCCTACCATTAACTGAGTAAGTCCTGCCCTGGTTCAATCTACTAAAATGCATCAGCTCGCATTTGTCTAAATTAAACTCCATCTGCCATCCGTCAGCCCATTGGCCCAATTGATCAAGATCCCGTTGCAATCGGTGATAACTTTCTTCACTGTTCACTATGCCACCAATCTTGGTGTCATCTGCAAACTTACTAACTATGCCTCCTATATTCTCATCCAAATCATTAAAGGGTAATATAAGAACAGTTATGAGAAAGGATCTTGGCTCAGAAGGTCAGGAAGATCAATATGGGCAGAGAATAGGAATAGGAAAAGTCAGAAACTGCCGGTAGAAGTATTTTATAGATCACACCCCGCCTCCACCCAACAGTAGTTATAATGCTGGACAATAACTTATTGAAGCTTGTCAAAAAGGCAAAGTGATAGTCGTGGGGAACATTAATCTTCATATGGACTGGACAAATCAAATTGGTAAAGGTGGTCTGAAAGATAAGTTTGTAAAATGCTTTCATGACAATTTCCTGGAGCAACATATTATGGAAGCAACTAGGGATAAATCTAGATCTAGTATTGTACAGTGGGACAGGGTTAGTTACCAGTCTCACAGTAAATGGTTGGTTGGGAAATAGTGATCATAATACAACAGAATGCTACAGTAAATTTGGGAGTGACATAATTCAATCACAATCAAGAATCTTAAACTTAAACAATTACATAGATATGACAGGAGAACTGGCTAAGGTTGATTTCATAAATAGAGTAAAAGGTATGAGAGGAAACTCACAATGGAAAACAATTAAAGAAATAATCCAAAATATTAAACAAAAATACATTCCATTTAAAAGCTAAAACTTGGCAAAAAAGATCTCTCTGTGACTTAGTAAGGAAGCTAAGGATAGTATGAGATTAAAAGGTCTATGAAAGCGATGTAGAGTGATCTGCATTCTTCATATCACTTTTCCTGTACCTGCTGATGTGAAAACAATAGTCACCTATTGATCTGTTGTACTGAGGCTGAAGATAGCAATGAGAGCAAATACCTTCCCCACAATACTTAACAAGCAGATGCCTTGGGAATTCCACAGGCCACAAAATGGGCACCTCATCAGCCCAACATAGCTCTGAAGCACGGCATTCACAGAAACAGGGCCAAACCAACACACCGCAATGTCCTCATGTGGTCCAAAATTTCTACACATGCCAACATTTCCACACAACCTCACAAAGCCTCGCACACCGATCGAATCCAATTTTCTCTCATAGAACCACGGAAAAGTTACAGCACAGACGGCCATTCTTTCATTCATCCCTTACATTTGCACATTCCACAACATTCATACACAGCACAACATTCCCATACATCCCAACATTCCTATACAGCCCAACATTCCTATACAGTTCAACATTCCTATACAGTCCAACATTCCTATACATCCCAACATTCCTATACAGTTCAACATTCCTATACAGCCCAACATTCCTATACATCCCAACATTCCTATACAGCCCAACAATTCCTCTGAAAATTGCATGCCTACATATTTCAAACTTGCTGCAAATCGCAAAATTCCTACAAAGCCAATGGGAGCGATTCTCCCAGCCTGCTGCACTGTTCTAGCAGCACAACGGGCTGGGAGACATCAGCAGAGGCCATTTAGCAAGCTCCCCACTGGGTGCCATGGCCTCTGCGAGTCTCCGGGGCTACGTTTTTTAGAGTAATCAGCTCTGCACCAGAAATTGGCATGGAGCTGATTTAAATATTTAAATCCTTGTTTTCATCCATCAGCGGGCCTGAGTCTGACATTTCCGGGACCGCTAGTATCCCCCCCCCGGCCAGGAGTGGTTCATTCCAGCAGGGTTTACAATTGCTCCCCACTAACGGGGAACTGGTGGTCGACCCCACTGGAGGGAAGAGAGGTAACTGAGGCCCTACCAGGAGGTCAGGGGTAGGGGGCAGTGCCAGTCTTTTCAATGTGAATCTCGCTAGAGCACTCTGCAGTGCTCAGAGTGTGGGAGATTCATTGTGAAAATCATGCTAAAAAAACCAGCAGGAGTTACTCCAGTTTTCACGCAAATTCGGTACTTAAAATGTTTTTGGAAGAATCGCCCCCAATATTCCAATAGACCCCAACATTCCCACACAACTAAATATTCCAAAGGAGTCCAACATTCCTACACAGCCCAAATATTCCTCTGGAATCCAATATTCCTATAGACACCAATATTCCCAAAGAGCCCAATATTCCGCCAGATCCAAACATACCTATGCAGCCCAATTCTCAGACACCAACATTCCCACAGAATTCAACATTCCCATAAACATCAACATTCCCACAAACATTCACATTCCCAAAGACACAAACCTTCCCACAGACTCCAACATTCCCACACACTTGAACATTCCCACACACTTGAACATTCCCACACACTCTGGCATTCGCACACACTCCGGCATTCCCACACACTCGAACATTCCCACAAAACCCAACATTCCCACATGCTCTAACATTCCCATGGACACCAACATTCCCTCATATTTCGACATTCCCACATACTCTGAGATTCCCACATACTCTGACATTCCCACCGTCACCAAAATTCCCGCAAACCCCAACATTCCCACAAACTCCAACTTTCGCGCACACTCCAATATTCGCGCACACTCCGACATTCCCACATACTCGAACAATCCCATATACTCCGACATTCCCACAGAAACAAACATTCTTACAAACCCTAACATTCCCACATGCTCTAACATTCCCTTGGACACCAGCATTCTCTCATACTCCGACATTCCCACATACTCCAACATTCCCACCATCACCAAAATTCTCATAAACTCCAACAATCCATACACTCCAACATTCCCATAGACACCAATGTTCCCACACACTCTCAACATTCCCACACATACCAACATTCCTATGGACACCAGGGGGGTGATCGGGGCTGGACATCTGGGTGGGGAGGGGTTGGGGCTGCTGAGGGAGGTGGGAAAGGAGATCGGGGCTGGCCGGGGCAGATGTGAGGGGGCATGGGGGCTTGCCCGGAGAAGTCCTGGAAGCCAGTGATAGAGGGGTGGGGCAGTCAGAGTTGCAGCGATGTGGGGTCACGGGGCTGGTCATCGATTGAGCTTGCCAGTAATCGGGAGGACGGCAATGCAGGGCCACTGCACATGCGCCGATTTCTGCTCTGCCAGATTGGCACATGCACAGTGGCCCGCTCAGCACTATGCTGCCGGTCTCTCCGGAATAGGCCCCGGGGCAGGGTTTTCAATGTGAATCTCGCTAGAGCACTCTGCAGTACTCAGAATGTGGGAGATTCATTGTGAAAACCATGCTAAAAAAAACCAGCAGGAGTTACTCCAGTTTTCACGCAAATTCGCCACTTAGAATGTTTTTGGAAGAATCGCCCCCAGTATTCCAATAGACCCCAACATTCCCGCACTACTCAATATTGCAAAGGAATCCAACATTCCTATACAACCCAAATATTCCTATAGACACCAATATTCCCATTGAGCCCAATGTTCCGTCAGATCCAAACATTTCTACGCAGCCCAATTCTCAGACACCAATATTCCTACACACACTGACATTCCAACACACTCCGGCATTCCCACAGACATCAACATTCCCACATACTCCGACATTCTCAAACACACTCCAACATTCCCACACACTCCAACATTCCCACACACTCCAACATTCCTTCGCACCTAAACATTATCATACAAGATGTCTTTCCTACAAAATCCAAAAATTCCTACTGGCCTGTACCTTTCCTACATTCCAAACATTTCTACAGATGTCAACATTCCTACAGAACACTACAGTTGCTCACGTCCCATAATTGTTATAGACCCAACCTTCCTACACACTCCAACATTATGACTCCTCCTAACATTTCCACATACTTGCTGTTCTAGCTTTTCCAGGCATCAGGCACACTGGCATTTGCCTAACAATGTGGAACATTGTCCAGATATGTTTTGTCTATAATATCTACATTTATTCAGCAGTAACCTGTTCAGTTTGGGTTCTGTCAGGGTCACTCAGCTCCTGGCCTCATTACAGTCTTGGTTCAAACATGGACAAAAGAGCTGAATTCCAGAGGTGAGGTGAGAGTAACAGCCCTTGACATTGAGGCAGCATTTGATCGAGTGTGGCAACAAGGAGCCCGAGTAAAACTGGAGTCAATGGAATCAAGGTGAAAACTCTCCACTGATTGGAGTCAACAAAGGAAAATGATTGCAATTGTTGGAGCCAATAATCTCAGCTTCAGGACATTGTTGCAGGAGTTCCTCAGGGTAGGTTCTGAGGTTGAACCATAGAAATCATAGAGTTATCATAGAAACCCTACAGCACAGAAAGAGGCCATTCGGCCCATCGAGTCTGCACCAAACACAATCCCACCCAGGCCCTACCCCCATATCCCTACATATTTACCCACTAATCCCTCTAACCTACGCATCTCAGGACACTAAGGGCAATTTTAGCATAGCCAATCAACCTAACCCGCACATCTTTGGACTGTGGGGGGAAACCGGAGCACCTGGAGGAAACCCACGCAGACACAAGGAGAATGTGCAAACTCCACACAGACAGTGACCCAAGCCGGGAATCGAACCCAGGGTCCCTGGAGCTGTGAAGCAGCAGTGCTAACCACTGTGCTACCGTGCCGCACATCTTCAGCTACTTCATCAATAACTTTTTGTCAATGTTCGCTGATGAATATGCAATGTTCAGCATAATTTGTGACTCCTCAGATTCTGGAGGATGCAGTCCTTGTCTAAATACAGCAAGACCTGGACAATATCCAAGCTTGGCTGATAAATGATAAGTAACATTTGCGACACACAAGTGATAGGCAATGACCATTTCCAACAAGAAAGAATGTAACCATTTCCCCATGACATTCAATGGTATCATCATCGCTGAATCTCCCACTCACAACATCCTGAGAGTTACCATTGACCAGAAACTGAACTGGACTAGCCATATACAAACAGTGGCTACAAGAGCAGGTCAGAGGCTAGGAATGCTGCAGTGAGTAATTCACCTCCTGACTCCCCAAAAGAATATCCATCATCTACAATGTACAAGTCAGGAGTAGTGGAATACTAACCATTTGCCTGGATGGGTGCAGCTCCAACAACACTCAAGAAACTTGACACCATCCAGGACAAAGCAGCCTGCTTGATTGGCACCACCGATGCACAGTGGCTGCCGTGAGTGCCATTTACACAATGTACTTGCTAAGGCTCCTTTGACAGCAGCTTCTAAACCCCAATGTTCCTACAATTCCAAACATTCCTACAGACCCCAACAACTCTACAAGACCCAAAATGTTTTCAGTCTGAGTATAACAAAAACATCCACATTCTACAGACCCCAGTGATCCTCAAGAGCCCAAAATTCCTTATAGATCCCAATAATCTTTCAGCACTAATTTTCTACACACACCAATACATTCCAACACATCAAAATCTTCATACAAACATCAACATTCCTGCAATTTTCTCATTCCAACATTCTCACATAATGCAACATTCCCACAAACCCCATCATTCCCCACATCCTGACATTCCTACAACCTCCCTGTTCCAAGAAACATCAACATTCCTATAACCAAGCATTTTGACACAATCCGAAATATCCCACACACTCCCAACACTCCGATACACCCCAACATTCCAACATGCACCAATTCTCCCGCTAACCATAACATTCCGACAGAAACCAACATCCTACTGATCCTGACATCACCAAACATCCAAATATTCCCACGTTATCACAACAACCCAAATAGCACATTACAACCTCCAACATTCCTACAAAATGGAATAGAATCCTGACACACACCAACATCCCTACACAAACCAACATTCTTACACACACCAACATCCCTACACAAACCAACATTCTTACACACACCAACATTCTTACACACACCAACATCCCTACACACACCAACATTCTTACACACACCAACATCCCTACACACACCAATATTCTTACACACACCAATATTCTTACACACACCAACATCCCTACACACATCAACATCCCTTCACACACCAATATTCTTGCACACACCAACATTCTTACACACACCAACATTCTTACACACGCCAACATCCCTACACACACCAACATCCCTACACACACCAATATTCTTGCACACACCAACATTCTTACACACACCAACATTCTTACACACACCAACATCCCTTCACACACCAATATTCTTGCACACACCAACATTCTTACACACACCAACATCCCTACACACGCCAACATCCCTACACACACCAACATCCCTACACACACCAATATTCTTACACACACCAACATTCCTTCAGATCTCAAAGTTCTACAATTCCCAGCATTCCTATTGATGCCAACATTCCTACAAATTCAGATATCCCTATTGTGACAATTAAACACACACACAACCTTCCTTGAGTGCAGCATTCCTACAGATACCAAAATTCCCACACACCCAATATTGCTGCAAATGTAACAACAACTACACCATGGCCTAGCCACAACATCCCTACAAAGCCCAACACACTGACAAGCCCCAATATTCCTACAGAACCTAATACTTCAACCAAAGTATGTTCAAGGAGTTGGGTTGCTAACACTCCAGGATTGGCCTGAAGCCTCCAGGAATTGGAGCAGCACTGTGGCACAGTGGTTAGTACTGCTGCCTCACAGCACCAGGGCCTCGGGTTCAATTCTGGCCTCAGGTGACTGTCTGCGTGGAGTTTGCACATTCTCCTGCATGGGGTTTCCTCCCACACTCCAAAGATGTGCAGGTTAGGTGGATTGGCCGTGCTAAATTGCCCCTTTCTGTCAGGGGATTAGTATGATATATATACATGGGATTACAGGGATAGGGCCTCGGTGGGATTGTTGTTGGTGCAGGCTTGATGGGCCGAATGGCTTCCTTTTACACTGCAGGGATTCTATTCTATGAATTGAAGATTAACCCCTAGGATACTGTTGTGTGCAACCCTGGCATTAAAAAGATTGGCCAGGATTCTCCCGACTCGAGCAGCGCAGCAGGCCAGAAGATATCAGCGGGGAGGCCTGTAGTAGGACACGTGACCGGCATCCGGCTGATTGCGAGTCTCCCAGGCAATGTTTTTAGACGTTAGCAGCCCCACGCTGCAAATCGGCACAAGGCTGAGTACCATAGTGAAATTCCAATTTCAATATGATTAGCGAGCACAGGACAGTAATCTCCGGGCCCACTAGTGTCTGTACCACCCCCTCCCCTGCCCCCCCCCCCCCCCCCCGCACCCCCCTCACTGGGAGAGGTTCCCACCAGCAGGTTTACGTCCAGTCCCTATCAATGGAAATCAGGTGTGATCACCCCACTGGTGGGGAAAACGGCCATTGTGGTCCCCTCGGAGGTCAGGGCAGGGGGTGGTGCCCCTCGGTCTATGCCAACTGGTACCCTCACAGTGCCAGTGGACATGGGGGTGTGTGGTCAGGGCTGGCCAATGTGGGGGGGGGGTTGGGTGGGGGGGGGGGGGCACAATCGGGCTGGCCAATGTGGGGCTGGCCATGGGGGAATGGGGGAGGTGGTCAGGTCTGGCCATGGGGGTGATGGGGGGGGGGGGGGGGGGGGGGATCAGGGCTGGCCATGGGGGGGTAGTTGGGGCTGGCCATGGGGGCTGGTCAGGGCTGGCCGTTGGGGAGTCAGGGCTGGCCATGTGGGGGTGGTCAGGGCTGGCCATGGGGCGGTGGCCGGGATGGCCATGGGAAGTCAGAGCTGGCCATGGGGGGTCGGGCTGGCCTTGGGGGGTAATGGTCAGGGATGGCACATGGGGCTGGCCCGAGGTGGGGTCGGGGAGGTCGGTGATCTGGGTGAGGGGCATTGGGAAACAATCAGTAGGGCAGCCATCAGGAGGCTGGTGATGGGGGGGGGGGGGGGGGGGGGGGGGGGGGGGGACGGGTGGCAGTGCGCATTCGCTCAGTGCACTGATTCTGGCCTCTCCAGTGGGATGAGGTTCCGTGCCTCCACTTACCAGTGTGAATCTCCCTGAGGCATTCTGAACATTTGCTCACTAAATGTTCCCAAAAACAGGCAGAAAAACCTCCCATTTTCCCGCCTGTTGGGCACTTAGTTTTGTTTTGGGAGAATCCTGGCCATTTTATTTTGTCATTTTCCGTCATTTACCAGATATTAAAATATTGAAAATGGGGAGAATGGCATCATTCAATTGGATAATGTGTCTAATTGTTCTTTAAAATTTTAAAGTGTATTTATTAGTGTCACAAGTAGGCTTACATTAACACTGCAATGAAGTTACTGTGAAAATCCCCTAGTCGCCACACTCCAGTGCCTGTTCAGGTCAATGCACCTAACCAGCACATCTTTCAGACTGTGGGAGGAAACTGGAGCACCCGGAGGAAACCCATGCAGACACGGGGAGAACATGCAAACTCTGCACAGATAGTGACCCAAGCCAGGAATCGAACCCAGGTCCCTGGTGCTGTGAGGCAGCAGTGCGAACCATTGTGCCACCGTGCCGCCCATTAGGAAGTCAGTACGTCACAAGGATTGGATGTACTGGCTGACTAATGGCTAGAGTGTGGGGGGCAGGTCATGTGCTGAAAACTCCAGGAATACATTCAAACACAGTTGGCAACCCTATAGAGGAGACCTGTCTTTGCTCCCTCCAATTCACAAAATAATCTGTTGTAGGCTGATTTCTGTAACAAGATAAGCTCTTCGCATCCTAACGGCCATTCTCACTGTTTTAAGATTTTTCACTCAATTCTTCCAAGCCACCTTGGGATATATTTGCTCATACAATCCATCGATGCATTATCAGAGCACAGGTGCTATATATTTTAAGGACAACTTAATCCGTGACTATTCCTGTGAAAAGAAGGAACTGTACACACAATACTCATCAATGGAGGGGATAGCAAGTCTGCAAGGCTCGGGGAAGAGCACCCATGTAGAGCTCAAGGTCCTCACGTCAAACCCCATTGGCTAAATAAACTGGAAGGTTTCCATTCAATGGATGCTTTGGAGATGTCTAACCTTAGGAATATGACAAGCTAGTCTAAGTAATTATCCAATACCTGAAAGTGGATGGTCCTGGTCTCTATATCCCTATTGTAATGTCCCCAGTGCAGGTATCTGAGCAGTGGCAGTGTTGACCCAATGACCCCGAGCCCAGCATGACATCCTCCAACTCACACAGAGAAAACCTCCAATGACTCTACAATGGGATTTGATTCAGAAAACTTTACATCCAGCAATACAACGTGTCACTGGGTCAACTCCATTCCAATCAGAAAATACTAGGAGGAGATAGATCATGAGGAAGTATTTCACATTCCCCATCTCCAACCCACTTACTCAAGATTTCTAGGATTTCCTCTTCCGATGTGATTATTGAATATAAAGGGACTCCCCCTTGTGATAAATCGAGCACAATGTGATGTAGCTCAAAGTAACAAAGACTTTATTCCCATTGAAAAATAAGTATTTACAATAAATGGTCAGACAGAATTAACTATGTGACTGTACAGCACTCCTCCCTGGCTCCAACTGAGGATCCTCCCCATCGTGGGATAGACACCCTCGCACCCGATTGGCTCAGCTAGTGTCTGGCTCGTTCATGTGACACTCAGGGAATGCCCCCTTAAAGGGACCACGCTGCCACACCTCTATATATGTTCTTCCTCTTTTGCTATGGCTGATTTCCTCTACAAAGCAAATGAAAGGATTCCAAAGCCTTGATGAGTGATACTTAAATGTCAGCATCCAGCCCACAGTCGGATAGTATAGCTTAAGGCACTGGGATATAGGTGATATATTATTACTATATCTAAATGCATTTGTGGGATGGGAATCCCTATCGGTATACAGACAGTGAGATGGGAATCCCTATCGGTACACAGACAATGAGATGGGAATCCCTATCGGTACACAACAGTGGGATGGGAATCTCTATCGGTATACAAACAGTGAGATGGGAATCCCTATCGGTACACAGACAATGAGATGGGAATCCCTATCGGTACACAACAGTGGGATGGGAATCCCTATCGGTACACAAACAGTGGGATGGGAATCCCTATCGGTACACAGACAATGAGATGGGAATCCCTATCGGTACACAACAGTGGGATGGGAATCTCTATCGGTATACAAACAGTGGGATGGGAATCACTATCGGTACACAGACAATGAGATGGGAATCTCTATCGGTACACATCAGTGGGATGGGAATCTCTATCGGTATACAAACAGTGGGATGGGAATCACTATCGGTACACAGACAATGAGATGGGAATCCCTATCGGTATACAGACAGTGAGATGGGAATCCCTATCGGTATACAGACAGTGAGATGGGAATCCCTATCGGTATACAGACAATGAGATGGGAATCCCTATCGGTACACAGGCAGTGGGATGGAAATCCCTATCGGCACACAGACAGTGAGATGGGAATCGCTATCGGTACATAGGCTGTGGCATGGAAATCCCTATCGGTACACAAATGATGGGATGGGAATCTTTATCAGTACACAGACAGTGGATGCAAATCTATCAGTACACAGACAGTGGGATGGGAATCTATCGGTAGTCATGATATGGAGATGCCGGCGTTGGACTGGGGTAAACACAGTAAGAAGTTTAACAACACCAGGTTAAAGTCCAACAGGTTTATTTGGTAGCAAAAGCCACACAAGCTTTCGGAGCTGCAAGCCCCTTCTTCAGGTGAGTGGGAATTCTGTTCACAAACAGGGCATATAAAGACACAGACTCAATTTACATGAATAATGGTTGGAATGCGAATACTTACAGCTAATCAAGTCTTTAAGATACTTTAAGATCTTAAGTCTTTAAGATCATTTAAGATCAAGTCTTTAAGTCTTTAAGATGTATCTTAAAGGCTTGATTAGCTGTAAGTATTCGCATTCCAACCATTATTCATATAAATTGAGTCTGTGTCTTTATATGCTCTGTTTGTGAACAGAATTCCCACTCACCTGAAGAAGGGGCTTGGAGCTCCGAAAGCTTGTGTGGCTTTTGCTACCAAATAAACCTGTTGGACTTTAACCTGGTGTTGTTAAACTTCTTACTGACTATTGGTACACAGACAGTGGGATTGGTATCCCTCTCGGTACACACACAGTGGAATGGGAATCTATCGGTACACAAACAGTGGGATAGGTATCCCTATCGGTACACAGACAGTGAGATGTCTGGTGTTGGGGTTAATAGGGGTAAAGTGTTTCCTCAATATTGACAAGTTGGTAACAGGATGTATTCTGAGCATGCTCAATCTGCATCTATCATATCCCTGCACATCAGGAAGGTAAGATTCCAAAAACTCCATATTCCTTCTTTTGTCGCAATAAATGTCTCCAAAGCTATTGTCCATGAAATTCCTGTGAGATGCTCCCACTATCCATTGCCATAGCGTTATTGGGGGCAGAGGACATCTCACATCCACAGATCTAGTGGTGATGCTAGTTTCAGAGTGTCTCTGAGGGAACGTTCCCAGCCAGCAAGCGAGGGGATTGATTGGTGGGAATGAAAACCCCAACACTTTCTGTCACCAAGCAGCAGCTCCCCCCACTCCCCACCCACCCAAACTCAGGGGTCTGCAACAAGCCAAGTACCCCCTCCTCCTGTTGGTTGAGCTCCGAAGCGGGCAGTCCACAGCTGGTATGATCTTGTCCTGAGCTCCCCATTGTACAGACTTGGTAACCTCCTGCTCCCGCACCCAGCACTGCTCCCTGTGGCCTGGGCCCTCCCTGTGTGTGTGAGCTCCAAACAAGGTGGCCTCATAAGTGAGCAGAGACAGATTAACAGGAAGACTTTTAATATTTAAAGCTGGTGGGCTGGAAACTGGTCTCTACCCACAGCTCGGACAGGGTTCAGAGTGAGTCAGGATCGGATTCTGCACTAGGCCTGAAACCACTTCCTGTTGAAGTTCACAGCACAATCGTTCTAGCTCTCATTGGAAAACTCTTTCCTGGAATCTCTATCGCTTGGTTTGAAAGTAAAAATCTTGTCAATATTTTCTAAATGAATGGATATTGAAAGCTGCTCCAATGGGCTAGTTATTCACCGCCACTCTGTTTTTCCCTGCTTCCGAAGACCAGTTCCACCCTCTGCATCTTGCACCAGCTGAGGACAGTCCAGACGCTTTACAGTCATTGAAATACTGTTGAAATTTGTACACAGCAAGCTCCCACAAACTGCAATGGCCAGGTGTCACAGTGCAAGGCGTGTGGCCCACAGCTTTGTGCGGTTGTATTGAGACTGTACACCAGCTACCAGGAGAGGGCAGCATCTGCCAAGCCTGGTGCCATACTTTCTGCACACATTATGTCATGTTATTCTTCTTAATCCTCCTTTATTCACAAGAAAAACAAAGAAATTAGTTAAGAACTAGGACAGGAACCCACTGTTGGGCATGACTTGGAGGATACACTGAGCGAGTGGTACAGACTGTACTCTGGGTGGGGAAGTTCAATCTCTATCACCAAGAGTATCTCAGCAGAAGGAAGAGGAATTGTTGTGGGCTCAATGAAAAGAGATTCCTGTTCCTGACGCTTTTCACTGGGCACTCATCAGAATAAACACATGAATATTGAAGGAGCACGCTGTTTGATTCCATCAGACAGTCGCTGGGACACACTGCTAACAGGCAGCAGCTATCTGAGGGGTATTTTCCAATAACAGGATGCTGTGTCAGTCCAAAAAGATATTCACTCTACCACACAATTGAGCAACGTCATGTATGATTTCCAGAGCTGGTATGATGTCAGGTACATCCCAGCAATTGTTTGAATCAAACAGCATGTTTCTTTGACCTTACAGTCTGTTTCTGTGATGTTGAATGACGGACTGACCAAGGGACCAGGATGCCCAGAGATACACCGCAATACACAGAGATACACCGCAATACACAGAGATTCACCGCAACACACAGAGATACACCGCAATACACAGAGATTCACCGCAACACACAGAGATACACCGCAATACACAGAGATACAGCGCCTCACACAGTGATACACTGCGACACAAAGAGATACACTGCAATACACAGAGATACACCGCAACACACAGAGATACACCGCAACACACTGAGATACACTGTGCCACACAGAGATACACAGGACACACAAAGATACACTGGGACACACAGAGATACACCGCAACACACTGAGATACAACGCAACACACAGAGATACACCGTGCCACACAGTGATACACCGTGACACACAGAGATACACTGTGACACACAGAGATGCACCACAATAGACAGAGATACACCGCAACATACAGAGATACACAGCAACACACAGAGATACACCAGGACACACAGAGATACACCGTGCCACACAGTGATACACCGCGACACACAGCGATACACCGCGACACACAGAGATACACCACAACATGCAGAGATACACTGGGACACACAGAGATACACTGGGACACACAGAGATACACTGGGACACACAGAGATACACCGCAACACACAGAGATACACCAGGACCAGAGATACACCATGACACACAGAGATACACCATGACACACAGAGATACACCGGGACACACAGAGATACACTGCGACAGAGATACACCATGACACACAGAGATACACCGCGACACACACTGATACACCACAGCACACAGAGGTACACCGAGACGCACAGAGATACACCGCGACACATAGAGATACACCGCGACACACAGAAATACACCGGGACACACAGAAATACACCGGGACACACAGAGATACACCGCGGCACGCAGAGATACACCGCGACACACAGAGATACACCCAGGATACACAGAGATACACCAGGATGAGAGATACACCGTGACACACTGAGATACATGAGCACACACAGAGGTACACTGGGACCAGAGAAACACCACAACACACAGAGATACACCGCGACACACAGAGATACACCGCAACACACAGAGATACACCAGGACCAGAGATACACCGCGACACACAGAGAAACACCGCGACACCCAGAGATACACCGCGACGCACAGAGATACACCGCGACACACAGAGATACACCGCAACACACAGAGATACACAGAGATAAACTGCGACACACAACGATACACCGCGACATGCAGGGATACACTGCGACACACAGAGATACACCGCGACACACAGAAATACACCCAGGATACACAGAGATGCACCCAGGATACACAGAGATACACCCAGGATACACAGAGATACACCCAGGATACACAGAGATACACCCAGGATACACAGAGATACACCCAGGATACACAGAGATACACCCAGGATACACAGAGATACACCCAGGATACACAGAGATACACCACGACACACAGAGATACACCGCGACACACAGAGATACACCCAGGATACACAGAGATACACCAGGATGAGAGATACACCGTGACACACTGAGATACATGAGCACACACAGAGGTACACTGGGACCAGAGAAACACCACAACACACAGAGATACACCGCAACACACAGAGATACACCAGGACCAGAGATACACCGCGACACACAGAGATACACCATGACACACAGAGATACACCGCAACACACAGAGATACACCGCAACACACAGAGATACACCAGGACCAGAGATACACCGCGACACACAGAGATACACCGCAACACACAGAGATACACCAGGACCAGAGATACACCAGGATGAGAGATACACCGTGACACACTGAGATACATGAGCACACACAGAGGTACACTGGGACCAGAGAAACACCACAACACACAGAGATACACCGCGACACACAGAGATACACTGCAACACACAGAGATACACCAGGACCAGAGATACACCGCGACACACAGAGATACACCAGGACCAGAGATACACCGCGACACACAGAGATACACCATGACACACAGAGATACACCGCAACACACAGAGATACACCGCAACACACAGAGATACACCAGGACCAGAGATACACCAGGATGAGAGATACACCGTGACACACTGAGATACATGAGCACACACAGAGGTACACTGGGACCAGAGAAACACCACAACACACAGAGATACACCGCGACACACAGAGATACACCGCAACACACAGAGATACACCAGGATCAGAGATACACCGCGACACACAGAGATACACCAGGATCAGAGATACACCGCGACACACAGAGATACACCGCAACACACAGAGATACACCAGGACCAGAGATACACCAGGATGAGAGATACACCGTGACACACTGAGATACATGAGCACTCACAGAGGTACACTGGGACCAGAGAAACACCACAACACACAGAGATACACCGCGACACACAGAGATACACCGCAACACACAGAGATACACCAGGATCAGAGATACACCGCGACACACAGAGATATACCACAACACACAGAGACACACCATGACACACAGAGATACACCGCGACACACAGAGACACACCATGACACACAGAGATACACCAGGATCAGAGATACACCGCGACACACAGAGACACACCATGACACACAGAGATACACCGCGACACACAGAGACACACCATGACACACAGAGATACACCGCGACACACAGAGATACACCAGGACCAGAGATACACCGCGACACACAGAGACACACCATGACACACAGAGATACACTGTGACACACAGAGATACACCGGAACCAGAGATACATCACAACACGCAGAAATACACAGGAATAGAGATAGCAGGATAAGGCTCTATCACCCTCAAATCTGGCAACATCTGACTGCAAGAGACAGGGTCAAAGTGGTATGATGTGTCTGCATCCAAAAATAGAAAATGGACAATACCACTTGTTCTTCTGTGGGATCTCCATTATCATAGATGTCAATGGCTAACCAATTCTCTTATCTGTGACTCTTTGATTCGCTGGGAGTGTAGCACAGATCCTTTGTCCTTTATTAGGAAGAGAATGGCAAAACATTTGGACAACTATGAACTGACCAGAGATCGGCATGGATTTGTAAAGGGTATGTCATGTCTATCGAAACTATCTGAAATTGGTGAACGGTAATTAGTGTGGTAGCTAAGAGGATGTCGACAAATGTTGTTTGTATGGATTTCCAGAAGGTATTCAATAAAATTCCACATAAGAGCCCATTAGCAAATATCAGAATGTATGGAATTGGAGGCAAGGATTGTGAGGGGAGGGAGGAGACATGGAGTAGGGATAATAGAATATACTTAGAAACATAGAAACTAGAAGCAGGACTAGGCCATTCGGCCCTTCGAGCCTGTTCCACCATTCATTCTGATCATGGCTGATCATCGAATTCAATATCCTGATCCCCCCTTCCCCCCATATCCTTTGATCCCTTATGCACCAAGAGCTATATCTAATATCTTCTTGAAATCAGACATTTTGGCCTCAACTACATTCTGTGATAGTGAATTCCACACATTCACCACCCTTTGAGTGAAGAAATTTCTCCTCACCTCAGTTTTGAAAGCTTTGCCCCTTATCCTCAAACTATGACCCCTGGTTCTGGACTCCCTCACCATTGAGAACATTCTTTCTGAATCTACCCTGTATAACCTTGTTGGAGTTTTATAAGTTTCTATGAGATCCCCTCTCACTCTTCTAAACTCCAGTGAATATCATCCTAACTGACTTAATCTCAACTCGTATGACAGACCTGCCACCCCAGACAGGTTAGTGGTATTAGTGGTGTTCCCCAGGGATCTACATTTATAAATGATTAGACGAAGAAATCGACAGGCATATATTTACGTTTGATGTTGTAGGTTGGATGGTGCAATAAATAGTGTAACTTGAAATGTTGGTTTTTAACCTTAAAGATTTAAAGAGTTGGGGTTATATCACACCAATTATGTAAAGAATTGGTTAGGCCTCATTTAGAGCACTGTGTTCAGTTATAAGAAGGATTTGGAGAGGTGTAGTGTAGGTTAAGCAGACAATACTAGGGCTTAAAAGGTTTCACATGTGAGGGCAGGTTGCATAGGCCAGCCTTGTGCCCTTAAGAATAGAAGGCGAAGTGATGATATAACTGAGGTGTTTGAACTGATTAAGTGAATCGAAAGGGTAGACGGAGAGAAACTGGATTAAGAGGAAATAACTTTAAGATTAGCATGGGCCATTCAGGAGTGATGTCAGAAAGCATTTCTCCCATTAAGGAAAGTCGAAATCTCAAGCTCCCTTATCCAAAAAACTGTTGAACCTGGGGGTAAACTGAAAAGTTTAAAACCAAAGACAGATTTTTGTTAGGCAAGAACATGAAGGATTATGGAACTAAGGTAAATAGATGGAGTTAGGAAACAGGGATATCCACTGCTTGCTGAAGTCCAGGTCTGAAGCGTTCAAGTCAAGCGACCCTGACCTATACAAGAAAGCCAGATACGATCTAAGGAGATCCACCAAAGATGCCAAAAGACAGTATCAGACCAAGCTAGAGTCCCATGCTGACCACACTGACCCCCGTCAACTATGGCAAGGTCTGCAAGACATAACAGGCTACAAGATGAAGGCATGTAAAATCGCCGGCTCCAACGCACTCCTCCCTGATGAGCTCAATGCATTCTACACCCGTTTTGAGCAAGAGGTCAGTGAGAGCATGCCCTCCACCCTGGAAGCCCTGGATGAACCTGTATCCGGGGTCACCATTGCAGACGTCAGAGCAGCTTTCTTGAAGGTCAACCCATGGAAAGCAACTGGCATGGATGGGGGTACCCGGACGTGCACTCAGGTCCTGCGTGGATCAGCTGGCGGAGGTATTCACAGACATCTTCAACCTCTCTTTATAACAATCTGAGGTCCCTATCTGCTTCAAAAAGACAACAATCATCCCGGTGCCTAAGAAAAACCAAGCAGCGTGCCTTAATGACTATCGGCCGGTGGCTCTGACATCCATCATTATGAAGTGCTTCGAAAGGTTAATCATTGCACGAATCAATTCCAGCCTCCCGGACTACCTGGATCCAGTACAATTTGCCTACCACCGCAACAGGTCTACTGCAGACGCCATCTCCCTGGCCCTGCACTCAACCCTAGAACATCTAGATAACAAGGACACCTATGTCAGACTCCTATTTATTGACGACAGCTCAGCTTTCAACACTATTATTCCCACGAAACTCATCTCCAAACTCCGTGGCCTGGGCCTCGGCACCTCCCTCTGCGACTGGATCCTGAACTTCCTAACTCACAGACCACAATCAGTAAGGATAGGCAACAACACCTCCTCCACGATCATCCTCAACACCGGTGCCCCACAAGGCTGTGTTCTCAGCAACCTACTATCCTCCTTGTACACCTATGACTGTGCGGACAAATTCCCCTCCAATTCGATTTTCAAGTTTGCTGACGACACCACCGTAGTGGATCTCAAACAATGACGAGACAGAGTACAGGAATGAGATAGAGAATCTTGTAACTGGTGCGGCAACAATAATCTCTCCCTCAATGTCAACAAAACTAAGGAGATTGTCATCGACTTCAGGAAACATAAAGGAGAGCATGCCCCTGTCTACATCAACGGAGATAAAGTAGAAAGGGTCGAGACTTCAAGTTTTTAGGTGTCCAGATCACCAACAACCTGTCCTGGTCCCCCCATGCCGACACTATAGTTAAGAAAGCCCATCAACGCCTCTACTTTCTCAGAAGACTAAGGAAATTTGGCATGTCCGCTACGACTCTCACCAGCTTTTACAGAAGCACCTTAGAAAGCATTCTTTCTGGTTGTATCACAGCTTGGTATGACTCCTGCTCTGCACAAGACCACAAGGAACTACAAAAGGTTGTGAATGTAGCCCAATCCATCACGCAAACCAGCCTCCCATCCATTGACTCTGTCTACACTTCCCGCTGCCTCGGCAAAGCAGTCAGCATAATTAAGGACCCCACGCACCCCAGACGTTCTCTCTTCCACCTTCCTCCTTCGGGAAAAAGATACAAAAGTCTGAGGTCACGTACCAACCAACTCAAGAACAGCTTGTTCCCTGCTGTTGTCAGACTTTTGAATGGACTTACCTTGCATTAAGTTGATCTTTCTCTGCACCCCAGCTATGACTGTAACACTATTTTCTGCACTTGCTCGTTTCCTTCTCTATGAACGGTATGCTTTGTCTACATAGCGCTCAAAAAACAATACTTTTCACTGTATGTTAATATATTTGACAATAATAAATCAAATCAAATGATCAGTCATGATTTAATTGAGTTGGGGAACAGGCTCAAGGGGCCGAATGGCATTCTATGTTCCTTCATTCAAGATCCTGCTCTGTGGGTCTTGGCTCTTATTTGAGGTCCATCAGAAGAGGCCTTGACCTTATCAAGGTAATGGACCGTTACCCTTGACCCTTAACCCGCAACCTTGTCCTGTGGGCCTTGGCCTTTGGTCAGAGGTCATATACTGTTGGTTTTGGCCTTTCACCTAGAACTTTGACTCTTAAATGGCTTCTCAGCAGAACGAGTTTGCTCAGTGGCGCAGTATCACTGAGCTGTTTCCTACTGTGCTGACAAAGTTATTTTAAGAACATTTGAAGCCAGTTCTTTGTTTCTCATTATCTCACCAGAGTGTGAAAGGGTTTCAGTATGCGGGCTCATGCACAATATCATGCAGCCTGACAGGGCTGTATGAAGACTTTCCTCCTTAGTAATACAGTCAACATCAGGCAGCAGTTTATTCGCATCATGGCCTTCCCTTTAATTAACCCTTCAGTGAGGGCACTAATTAGTAACCACTAGTTTAACCACAAGGTATTACATCAACCTCCCACTGCTCGTACCTGCTGACCTACTGCTTAATAAATTTCATACGTTTGACAGTAATTGGCAGCTTAAAATATATGTGGCCACCACCGATGCTAAGATCTGAAACATGTAAACAGCATAGGAACAGGTGTAGGCCATTCAGCTCCTCAAGTCTGCTCTATCATTTCATGCAAATCATGGCTGACATATCCCTCAGCCCCACTTACACACATTTACTCCACATCCTCCTGAAACTCCTACTGAATAAAAAGCTGCTCATCACACAACAGAAAGCTTGAATTGGCCCTCCAGCATTCACAACCACTGGGTCAGAGGTTTGACCATTCACTTTTGTGAAACCAATGTAGGAGGAAAGCCAGGTCTAGCCAGAAGATAAGGGACTGGCTGAAGTTAGGAGTGGATTGTCTGTCGGTCCCCCCTTCCATGTGCATACACAGTAGGGAGATTTTAGCTTGGTCAATGCACCTAACTAGCACATCTTTCGGACTGTGGAAGGAAACCGGAGCACCTGCAGGAAACCCACATAGACACAGGGAGAACGTGCAGACTCTGCACAGCTGCACAGACAGTGGCCCAAGCTGGTAATTGAACCCGGGTCCCTGGCGCTGTGAGGCAGCAGTGCTAACCACTTTGCCGCCATGCTGCCCATGTGCCACTGTGCCACCCATGGGTTGGTGACAGAGGACAGTTATTGCCCCGTCGGGAGAGAGTCAACTTTTCACAGACAACTTGTGTCACTCCCATGAGTCTTCACAACTGGTTGGCAACCAAATTCAACTCCGATGATGGGCAAGAGCTTCATTCTTGCCCCTTATCAGCCCAATCAGCTCAGGGTGCACATTACATGAAGTGACCTTTACAGAGAGGCTCAGGAAAAAATGCAAAGGAACTCTGGCTGCTGTTAAACCTGATCTGGGTCTGCCATGGGTGGTGGGGGGGGTCTCAGTGCAGCTGGGTTTTACCGGCGCGTTTAGGCCCCGCCTCTCAACATGGAACAACGTGAAACACGCCCCCCCTGATTTTTTTGACAAAGTGCCACAAGATCAGGAGAGAAACACGTCGGTTTTCAGTCAGACCACCTTTGCCGTTTTTTGGTAAGATTCCGCTCACTATTTTAATGTGGGGAATTCTGGCAGCCAATTTGTACAAAGCAAGATCCCAAAAACACCAAAATCACCAGATAGCAATTTTAGTCATGTTGGCTGAGTGATAAATATTGACCAGTACATCAGGAAAACTCTCCTGCTCTCCTTCACAAAGTGCCATGGGATCTTTCTGGGGCTTTGTTTGAATGTCGGAAAGGTAGCACTTCCATCAGTGTGAGTGTCAGCCGAGATTATGTTCTTATGGCTTTGGAGTGGGACCTGAACTGACAACTTCAACATTGCCATCAATACCCCTGATTACTGACAGTGTACAATGCAGTCAATTCATCAAAGCATATTCTCAAGTACTAACAGTGACCTCAATGAAAGTGTTGGTGTCCTCAGCCCCTTACTATATTCCTTATACACTTATGACTTGTGGCCAAATTCCCCTCAAACTCGATTTTCAAGTTTGCTGATGACACCACCGTTGTGGGTCGGATCTCAAATAATGACGAGATGGAATACAGGAAAGAGATAGAGAATCTGGTGAACTGGTACAATGGCAATAATCTCTCCCTCAATATCAACAAAACGAAGGAGATAGTCATTGACTTCAGGAAGCGCAGTGGAGGGCATGCCCCTGTCTACATCAATGGGGATGAAGTAGAAATGGTCTAGCTTCAGGTTTTTAGGTGTCCAGATCACCAACAGCCTGTCCTGATCCCTCCATGCTGACACTATAGTTAAGAAAACCCACCACCTTTCTCAGGAAACTAAGGAAACTTGGCATGTCTGCTACAACTCTCACCAACTTCTACAGATGAAGTTCTACCATAGAAAGTATTATTTCTCGTTACATCACAGCTCCTGCTCTGTCCAAGACCGCAAGAAACTACAAAGGGCCGTGAATGAAGCCCAGTCCATCTCTCAAACCAATCTCCCATCCATTGACACAGTCTACCCTTCCTGCTGCCTTGGAAAAGCAGCCAACATAATCAAGGACCCTACGCACTCCGGACATTCTCCCTTCCACCTTCTTCCATCAGGGAAAAGATACAAAAGTCTGAGGTCACGTACCAACCGACTCAAGAACAGCTTCTTCCCTGCTGCTGTCAGACTTTTGAATGGACCTACCTCGCATTAAGTTGATCTTTCTCTATACCCGAGCTATGACTGTAACACTTCATTCTGCACTCTCTCCTTTCCTTCCCGATGAACGGTATGCTTTGTGTGTATAACATGCAAGAAACAATACTTTTCACTGTATACTAATATGTGACAATAATAATAAATCAAATCAAAGAAAATCAGTCTCCTTTGCTGACAGTTCAACATGTTTCCTTGCTTGCCCCTTGGGGTAAGTTCTACTTGTTCCTTACCTGGATGGATACGTCACTGTAGGAGCCCCCAATGACTCCAGCTATGGCAAAGGCTGTGTCATCATGGATGGCATAAGACCCATCTGGGCAGATGTATTCTGTCTCGTCCACTTTTGTCAGGGAGGACCTCACAAATTCCAGCGACTGTTCCAGAGCGTACGTGTCCTTGGAACAGGTGTCCAGGATGTGGGCTCCAAGCTTAATTCCGGGCAAAATGCTGGGGTCCTTGTTTATCACATCCAATGCGAACAGCATAGCCTCAAGCCGTTGGATGCCACGTTGTTCATTGATCCTTCCACAATCTTCCAAACCATTGCCTTTCTCATGGACTGGGAACAATCCCCCGATCACGAGATCCCCCTCTATCGCAATCTCCTTCTTGGCACTGGGCAGGTTGCTGCAGGATAGGAGAATGGCCTGGAGCAGGAGGAGTAGGAGGGGGAGCTGCTGTGAGTGGGACATGTTCAGACTCCTCATGGGGCAGCTGCTTCTATCAAGATGGCACGGTTTCCGCTAGATGGGAGCCAGTAATTTCCTTAAAGCTGGGAGCTAATTGCATCGTTCCAGTCCATTGGCTGCAGGGAGAGATTTATAAAAGCTTGAATTAGAATAGTCATTTCAACACCATCATCAAAACAGGAAATTGATTCAAATATTGTGACAGAAATGCCACTATCTCAGCTTTGTGGCATATATCATCAGCAGAAAACATTCAAAAATTGCATGCTAATAAAAATTCCACTCAACCACACATCAGACACAATGGGCAAAATATCTTTGCATCCAAATGT